>NC_069502.1:1134325327-1134615327 GCF_027579735.1 Bombina bombina
TAACGGTCAAACTTGCCGGTTATGATAATTGTGTTTAAAAAACTGTTTAATTGCTGTTATACAATAAAAACATACCAATATAAAACTCAATGGTTTGTAAAAAAATAAAAAATAAATAAAATCACAGTGAAATTAAGTCAGTTATATAAAATAAATAACAATTAAATGAAATCACATCGCATGATAACAATGTTGTGTTAATAATTCTGGAACCATGGATCCATGATGGGGAAATGTAAGTAAAATGACCAGCAGGGTTGTGTGCTGTTGGAAAGATTATAACTTAAGTACTGCATAGATTCCTGGATCTTGTTAATGTCAGTATTGTCAAAAAGGTGTTGTGATGTTGATCCCTAATCAATGGTGGGGGGGGGGGGATTGTAACCAATAGTGAAAATGGAAACCTTGGGGTTTGTCAAAAGTTGTGTATCACTTCTTGGAGTGAAAAATGCACAATAAGAATAAAATCAGTGGCACGTAGATGTGTGTAACAGATAAATAGTCCGTGACTCAAGGATAGGACCAAAAATTGAAAAAATTTGAAAAAATTATTCCAAAAAACAAAATAAAAATAAAGTTGTGAAAAAACTAAAGTCTGTGAAAAAAACTCCATAAATGTATTCAATACACACAGAATACAGTCCTAGTTCAGCGGAAAAGTGAAAATTCTCAAATAGTAAATAATCAACCAACTTGTGATTTGCTAGAAGTGTTTCTCAAGTGAATCCTTGTGATCCTGTCGAGTGTCCTCCTGGGTGTACCTGTAAATTATAAACAATAGTGTAGAATGTACGGACACCAAAATAGGGTAGTGGAATTGTGCTTACCAGCTCTGGTCAATGTTGTTTGGTTGACCAGAGCTGGTAAGCACAATTCCACTACCCTATTTTGGTGTCTGTACGTTCTACACTATTGTTTATAATTTACAGGTACACCCAGGAGGACACTCGACGGGATCACCAGGATTCACTAGAGAAACACTTCTAGCAAATCACAAGTTGGTTGATTATTTACTATTTGAGAATTTTCACTTTTCCACTGAACTAGGACTGTATTCTGTGTGTATTGGATACATTTATGGAGTTTTTTTCACAGACTTTAGTTTTTTCACAATCTTTAGTTTTTTCACAACTTTATTTTTATTTCGTTTTTTGGAATCATTTTTTCACATTTTTTTTTCAATTTTTGGTCTTATCCTTGAGTCACGGACTGTTTATCTGTTACACACATCTACGTGCCACTGATTTTATTCTTATTGTGCATTTTTCACTCCAATAAGCGATACACAACTTTTGACAACCCCCAAGGTTTCCATTTTTTTCACTATTGGTTACACACCCCCTACCATTGTTTAGGGATCAACATCTCAACACCTTTTTGACAATACTGACATTAACAAGATCCAGGAATCTATACACTACTTGGTTTAACCACTTAAGTTATAATCTTTCAAACAGCACACAACACTGCTGGTCATTTTACTTACATTTCCCCATCATGGATCTTTGGTTCCAGAATTATTAACACAACATTGTTATCATGCAATGTGATTTAATTTAATTGTGATTTATTTCATATAACTGTGACTTAATTTCACTGTGATTTTATTTATGTTTTATTATTGTACAAACCATTGAGTTTTATATTGCTATGTTTTTATTGTATAACAGCAATTAAACAGTTTTTTAAACACAATTATCATAACCGGCAAGTTCGACCGTTAGTCTGTCACCCAATACTGATCTCTGGGTGTACCACCCCTTTTTTTAGTCACCTCGGCCTTTCTTAGGTGCTTTGTACACTAACTCACATTAATCCAAATCCTTTGGCCAGCTAGGAGGCCCTTTGTCCAGAACAAGAGGTTCTAGCTTTTGGCGCTTAGTCTTACTTTTCCAGTATTCTGTAAAATAACTCTCACCTTGTTATGCCAGATTAGGGTGTATTATGTTTTATTATTACTATTATGCCGGCAATTCTCTTTATAGCTTTAATGGGCTCGCATCTAATTGCTCCTAATTTGTGCATTTCATTAGTGACACCAGAAAGGTGCTGTGTGTGCACACATATATCTAATTATTGAATTGTAATGTGTGGAAATAGAACCACCAGTGTATTTATTTTTAGTTTATGGCTACATAGTGGGTTACATACCGATACTACAACCAACTAACCACATGTATTAACTAATTCAGGGCTGCCTAATTTGATATGGATTAAGAGCAGACTTCACTCTTTATAACTTATATATAGTACACCAGGCCTTTAAATATTGGGCCTCATAATAATCAATTGGTAGATATATCTCTCTCTCTGCTGTGTCATTCTTTCTTAGCTTGGTTCTCCTTAAAATGTTCCCAATTAGATATTACACATATATAAAATCTCCCTTTGTGAGAATGTCATTGAGTCTGCAATGTCAAGAATAAGAGGTGCATCTCAGTCATTAATTCTCTGATTAGCTCACAATCCTCTTTGCTAGTATAACCTATATATGACACATAGAATGCCCCTTAGATCATCCAGTATGGGTATATGGTGCATCCTCCTTCTGAACATGTACCCTAGTGCTATATATATTTTTTTTTCCCACAAGGTATATATTGGTGTATATTTGTGACTGTAGATTATTGTTCTCCTTATACTGTTTTATACATCATCATACATTAAAGTCCAAAAATGGCATCGTATTTGTTTGTGGCTTTATCTTATAGTTCCCTCTATACTGTTTTAAATACTGCCACATGTTGTCCAAAAGTTGCAATGTTTTACATTTCAAATGGTCCATGAGAGGCCATCTATACCATCAGATTTCCTCCTCTATAGTGTTCAAATTTATCAGGGTCCATGAGTGTCCCCTTGTGTTATAGGAGGAAATTATTTTTATAATTGTACTTGTTAAAAAGAGGTTCCGACTCAACAGCCAACTCCCTACCTCTCATGACTTCTACCTTATAGAATATCTCTTATATTGAGGTAGGGACCACTAGCTACTAGCTATCAGTATTAAAAATCGAGGTTTCATCCCTATATATACCAGTCACACGTTTTATACATACAGTTATACATTCTACACTCCAGATCACAAAAGCAGTACTATAATTTATGTCAACTGTTATTCATCTGTTTTTGATATAGCTATATTTTATGACAATGACTCTTACTCCTATATAAGCATGGCACTACTATGGATCAGAAATTGTAATAACAAATAATACATTGGTACACCACTGTTTCAATTCCCGTTTATTTTTCATATATGATCTGTATAAGTTTCTTCTTTTTGCCTTTGTTCTATGACTGGACATATTCTTTGTTATGTTGTTTATACTCAATGCCTCAATAAAAAATTATTTAAAAAAAAAAAAAAAAGATGTTCTGACTCAAATTCGTACTATAGCATTAATGCTGTTCTGTATTATTAGGATACCTATAACAATGTAATAATCAGCATTATGTCAATACCTATATTTGTTATACATGAATATATCACTGTACTTGCTAACAACCTCAATAAAAATATTTAAAAAAAAAACTTGAGGCTTGTTCTATAATCTACTTGGCCACATAGAGAATATTGCAATGCTAGATCACTTTATAATTAATGATATCTCAATTATGTCAATGTAAGTTGATATTATTCAATTGATGCTCTTGATTATACTATGTTAACATAATATGTACATAATATGTCTTGTTCATGGATATACATTGCTTCTCACTGTATGACAGTTACATTTGTGGCATTTTGCATTGACTTGTTTATCACCTTAATTAAATATAAATAATAATAAAAAAATAAAATACATAGTTTAAATAATTTCAGTATCACTGGTACCTTGATTTTGGATGATCAAAACTTTACTGATGGATAAATAATTTACATATCTCACATATAACAACACAATAATAATCTTTCACGTATCAATTGATAAGCTTTAAACTCAAATTTGTGGCAAGATGTTAGCTGTTCAGTAGTCGTTATATACAGTTGTGAATAAGCTTCCAATACTACCTGGAATTCATCCTTCAAAAGGACACATTTTATGCTGTACATCTCTTAATATCAATCTAATAAGCACTAAATGAGGTTAGTGATAATGTCCATACAAAAAAAGTGTATAATAATGATTAAAATGTGATAATTATGCTGGTAGTTTATATGCTCAATCTAATCAGCCAAGCGTTCAATCTGTCATAATAAGCTCTCTCATAAACTGTTGCTTAATTACAGCTCTACTTCTGTTTGCCATATCTGTCAAATATGAGAAAGAGTGTCATTTTTCTATGTTTACCTGTTTGCTGCGTTCTTTTACTTGTTTTTAAAAGTGAAAAGGTCATTTATTTGTTTGACTATTTCAATGAAAAAAGGAAAACTAGGTTGAATCTAAAATTGCAAAAGCAGTACTGTAACATTGCAATTGATGTAATTATAACAGATTTATCAGACTTTGTTTAATTAAAAATTGTCATAATAATTTTCTTTAGACTATTTAGACACGAGCCTAGATTCGATAAACAAAATTTGTGAAATGAAAAATCTCTGGAAAAGAAAACTTGCTGCATCTTCCCCGCTGGTAAATTGCAGAATTTATAAACATTTGGACCTGATCCTTGTAACTATAAACTTCCTGTCGCCTAGGAGTAAATTTATTCATTCTCAATGCACATTTTTAGGATAAGATGTATGTTCCATAGTAAATAAGTTGTCAAATAAAAAAAAGCCCCACTAGTAAAAGTAGCTTTTAAAAAAACATACCTGCAGAAGGAGTTTCTACTGTCCGAAGGAATGTCAAGTCCCTCTTCAATCAAATGAGACTCAAAAGGGATGTACTTGTCAGAATGAAGGAAAAAATAATATACCTCGCTCATCTTTTTTCTGTGACATTTATGTTTTTTTCAATTCACAATGCTTCTGTCCCATGTTTGACACAACAGGCTTTCCTGAACTGTATGTATTGTTTTGTCATATTTGGCATGATGCAATGTTTTGAGTTTCTTCTTATATTCCTGACCTGGATAGTGTTATAGAACTTTCTGCTGGACTCTGACTTTGCCATTGTTTCTGATTTCAAATGTGTGACCTGGTTTCTTGCTGGACATGTTTCTGTGTGTATACTGTTTTGTTTTATGTTATGAGTCTCTTTAGGAGAGACTGTTCCAGATCTGTTCACTGTCTTCATGATCCCAGCTACCAATTCTAAGATTCTATTCCTATTTTCTTTGATGTACTGTAAAATCCTGATCTCACCACTGAAAGGGTGGCAAGACAGGTATGTGTGAAAAGGTTTACCTAAGCTGGAAGTTATTTTTTGGAACATTAGAACTTCACAAAGGTTCTCCATTATAATGCAGCTACTCCAGTAAAATGTCTAAAAGTCTAAAGGTGAGGTGGCTCAAGAGTTAATACTTGGGGCTACCACCCTCCTAGAAAGTCAACGTATTTGTGATAACAAAAGGGAAAGAAAAAAGATGTTCATCAGTGCACTACAGTGTGGGGTGGCCAAATTGGGTTGCTTTTTGGTTCTGTTTGTTGTACAGGAAAAAGAGTACCCACCAGCAGTACCCCCAACTGATGCCAAGGTAACTGTTGTTAAAAACAAAACAAAAAACCTAGTAATAAACCTATATGAGCTGGGGGATGGAGGGTATATTTTACATGTGTATATGGTGTGTTAGATCTACGTATTTTACTGTGAAAACAAATCTATATAGTGTATTTTAAGTGTTTGCTATTTAAATAGATGTGGGTTTTTTTGCCATGATTTTTTATTATTAGAACATAATTTTATTTATGAGATATTAATATCCATAGAAGCATTTTTTAAACATTGTACTATGTAAAATGTGTTTTAAAAAGAAAACAAACGTTTTAGAATTGAATTTTTTTAGCCGCTACAAGTTCACGCTCTGCTAAACTAATATTGTTAATATACTATTTTAGTTGTACTGTACCAAAGGTGACCATCTAACAGTGGTTTCATCCCTTTAGAACATTTCCCCTGCAATCTTGATTACGATGAAGATACCTTTATAACAAAGCGCTATAGTTAGAATGCTTTTATCACCGGGCCCCTAGACCTATGGATCCATCTTCAAGACTATTATTGTACTTACTCTTCATACTCATTAATATTGTATAGGAAGTATTGTGGCTGTTAACTACTAAATTACCAAAAGTAATTTGTTAACATTCAAATTAATTTGCAGCCATTGATATCAATTGTGGTCCATATGTGCTATAGCCCTAAATCATTGGAATGATTTAACATATTGCATTCTTGTTGTGTAATGTTATCAAGATAATTCATTCCTTAGCAATATATTATATAAAGATATGATTAATACTTTTTTACTTAAAAGTTTAACAAACGTGAATAACAAATTATTTTAGACTTTCATTCAACAAATTTGTTTTTGTAAATCAAATATATTTATATTATTACATAACAATTTGAATATTATTTGCCAGGAAGATTTAAGTATAACTTTATAACACATGAAAAAAATAATAAGAATAAAAAATATAGATAAAAGACTACTAAATAGTTATAAAAATCTATGGCAATTACAGTTTTATGAATTAAGAACTATTTAACTTACCACTAATGGTCCTGATACTGGTACTGAACCATAACTAATGTTGCAAATGTGCAAAAATTACAAGAAGAACATAATCTAAAATATCAATGTGTCCTAATTTCAAGGTCATTTGACAATTATATGGGTCTTATCTTAACTACTCACATAATTTGGGAAGAAATGAAGAATACTTTAGCATTAAGTATGTAATATTACATACGATGACATAAAATAAGAGCTCATAAATAGCTGGCTAAAGTATCCTATCACATTTCCATATTTCTGTAGAGAACTAGCGTGAATTGCACATTGAATAGAAGGCCAAAGTATAGCTTCAATATTAAAAGCTAGTTCATTGTTTCTTTTAGTTTTGCTTTAAGAGATCATATGTTCAAGATAATACAGATCTTTTTGAATACAAACACATAGCATATATATTTATAACAGAGTAAGTCTTAATTATGACTCTCAACTTAACAATACTCAAAGAAATGTATGCTTTATGTTATGTTTTGGTTTTCAGATTTTGATAACAGGTGATAACCAGAAACGTAGGCATTAGGCATGTGCATTCAAATTTGGATGAATGTAAAAAAATATATATTTGTGTTATTTGTTGCATTTGTCTGAAAATTAATAAAAAAACAAATATATTAAAAAAAGTTGTTCATTCTGTTAAAACTGTTAATCTTAAAGGGACACTCAAGGCAAAATTAAACTTTCATTATTCAGATAGAGCATTAAAGAAAAATTGCAGTCTTTTTATATTTAAACCTTGAGTCACCAACTCCTACTGAGCATGTGCAAGAATTCACAGAATAAGCGTGTATGCATTTGTGATTGGCTGATGGCTGTCACATGGTATGTGTATGCATTTGTGATTGGCTGATGGCTGTCACATGGTACAGGGAGAGTGAAAATAGACATAACTTTTAAAATTGTCAGGTTTTTTTTTTTTTTTTACTATTCATTTGAAGTTCAGACTAAGTGCTATTGCATAGTATTGTTATCTTGCATTTGTTGATTATGCAAATCTACTGTGTTGACTGGTCCTTTAAAGTGAGAAAGGACTGTTTTCAGAAAACGTCATGCAGATGTGCTAATTTTCCTAGGCATGTGAAGAACATAGGAATTTGAAAAATTCTTAATGCGCCTTTAGCTCAGTTGGCCTAGCGCTCCTTTGGGTTAGCGCTCAAGTGAAAAAAAAAAGAGAAGGCTTTAATTAGTGCACCACATAGAAGTCTATGGGGAAAGGGATTTAGTGTGGTCACTTTATCCAACCTCCAGATGTTAGCACGCCTGAGTCTTTCTTTCTTGCGCTAAATTTTTACTTTTAACTTTTAATACAAGCACAAACATATAAACATGTAAATGCTATTGATTTACCTTGAGTGCTCAACAGAGCTAAAAAAAATTCTCCACTCCTAATCTAACCCAATACTGGTAATTAAGTAGGTAAAAAAAAGTCACCCAAAATTATATATATGCGAACCTACAGCCTTCTGCGCTTTTTAAAAAAAATATTTAATCAGCCAATGAAATAAGGAAATGTTTTCTTATAGTGTTACAACCTGTGAGAGTTAATTAATGAATGTAGAAACAAATGTAATTTTATGAGATTTATTTTTACAGATACAGATCAGATTTTAGTACAGCCTCCACTTGTTGTCTAACCCTTTGCGTAAACATTAAAACAAAATCAATGCTTTTCTCTTATATGTTAAACATCCTAGAATTCCACTCCTCCATCGTCTTCCAAAAGTCCATAATACTTAGTAAAATGTTAGCTATTGGTCTTAAATCTAATGAGTATATTTTGTCAGATATCTGTGGGAACATAATTTTTTAAATTTGAGGATTTAGCTAAATTTTCCCCCTCGTTCACCAACCTTTTTATGGATTGGTGGGAGCTATATACACATCTATACAGACTATATATAGATGATCTTCTGTTTATTTGGACGAGTTATTAGGATGAAGCAAATCAATTTTTTAGATTAAATCAACCAATGGGATTGAGATTTACCATGGAGTTTCATGAGTCAGAAATACATTATTTGGATGTTATTTCAAAAGCAAGTTCATGCACAATATAGTGTAGAGAATAGAAAACTCACATCTAAGAATACACTGTTACATGCCATCAGATATCACCCAGTACACGTACCTTATGCTATTGCTAAGTGTTAGTTTGTGTGTGTTAAACGCAATTGCTCTGATGAAGCTATTTATTAACAAGAAAGCCAGGATTCGATTAAACGGTAGAAACAAAGGAAGTACCCTGTTTTGTGATAGAAAGGGCTAGAATAAAAGTGGAGGCTATCCTAGTTATCCTAAGTTCTGATCTTTTTGATCAGACAGATTCAGATACCATTACATGTGTTACTACATTCAGTCTGACACATGTCCCTTATGTTATTGCTAAGGGTCAGTTTATGCATGTTAAACACCATTGCTCTGATGAAGCAACTTAACAAGTAAGCAAGGATTTGGTTAAATGTTTGAAGCAAATGAAGAGCCCTGTTTCTGCAAAAAAATACTTACAGTTTTTTAACATTATAAGAAAATATTTATTTATTTTATTGACTGATGAAAAAATTAGCCAAGGAGGGCTGCCGGTTCTCATATGGCCTTGAAGATCAAAAGTGCTGTGAGGTGGCAATATATTCAAAAGGGATCCAACGTGATGTCAAGAATGCCGGCAAAATATTAAAAAGTGCAGAAAATACTGTTAAAAGAGGCGTTTTACTATACATCGCAATGGGTGGCGCTGCTGACTAAATATTCCAAGCAGCATCGGTACCGACATTGGCAATGTAAAGTAAAGAATCATTTTAAAATATAGAGCATTGAGTCTAATAAATCAACATAACCCACCACCGCAAACTAACCCTACACTAAATAACCCCTATACCTCCAATAGCCTACCGCAATAAACTTCCTAACCTATTAACCCCTATACCCCCAATATCCCACTGAAATACACTTCCTAACCTATTAACCCCTATACTGCCATAACCCCCACCACAAACTACCCCTACACTATGTAACATCCTGATTAGATCACACACATTCAATTTATCATCCCCCATGTATAAGAAGGCAAGCAGACAAGCTTCTCAACTCTAGAAGTTATCCGCTCACCTTTCCTACATACGGGCAGCAGATGAACAGGATCCGCTGCCCGTATGTATCATTACACACTCAAGTGAGCGTGTAAAGCACAGCCCTTCTCTCGTAGGACCAAACGCGTGAGAGAAGGGTCTGTCAATCATTGAGAGCGAGCAAGCTGTCTGTGATTTTCCCCTCGCCACTTCAGAGGAGGTGTAGAGTGTAAGAAGCAGCAGTCTAATAACCACTGCATCTTAACTTTCCGGGAAGCAGGCTTACATATGCAAACCTGCCCCGCAAGGCTTTTGCTGCTTAGTACATGGAGACATATAGCTGCAATTTTAGTAGGTTTTATGACTGATTAGCAGTGATCTTCCTGTTTACAAATAAGGAGACACCTAACTGGATTTCATCTATGATTATGGGTCACACCCAAAACACATCTAAGCACTCTAGTGATGCTTTACTTTTTATGCTTTTTTGATTTGCAATACACCATGCTATGGAATCACTTTTAATGTTATTCAATAAATAGTTTTTTATTATCCATGGATGGAGCCGGTTTCCTTTTGGACTAATTTGGCCTAATGCATATCCCAAGCATTTTTTAATTTCCTTATTATGTTTGTCTCTACCACTTCTTTTCCATGAATGAACCCCTAATTTCTGTAAATAACTAAACAAATTACTACAACATCTCTTGTGAAAACCTGCTCAAAATGTGTCAATTATATCAATACAAACTACTGATCAGAGTTAATACAGTGCAAAGCCATTGGAAAAATGTATGATTACTGGGATTGTGTTGGGTTTTAAAAATTGATTATAATAGTCTTATATTTTAAAGTCACTCAAAAAAGTAATGTTGCATATTTCTAATGGATTGGAATAGACCCTCTGAAAAATTAACTCCTAATATTACACTTAGTATGAAAGTAGCTATTGTCTGACTTCTAATTAATTAGTTGTTTTTTTTTATTCAGTATACTCAAATTCTAATCGAACCTTTAATATCTCTTGATATTTTTGTAGGTAACTCATTAGATTTTTTTTATTTATTTTTTATTTACTTGAATTTTTTTTTTATACGCTATCATTTTTTAGACGATTTGTAACAAAGGATATATTCACCCTCTCATGACACAACAGTATCATTGTTTGCTGCATTAATTTTATTGAAATACAATTTTAAAATCAAAACACAATTCATATGTAAACTAAATTATGTCTGCCTTATCAAATAGATAATAAATTAACCAATTGTAGTTTAAATTGTAAATAAGCATTATTCGCTTATTCAACATCTAATTTAACATAAACAAATCAACATATTGATTTAATTTTTTATGTTAAATTAGATTTTCATTAACAAATTATTATTCAGATTCAGAAACGTGAATTTGTCCTTGTGTTTAATAATCCAGTAACTGCTTGACAATCATAAAACTGAAAACGCAATGGATGAATGGAAATAGTTAATGTGAGACAGGCAGGTGCCACTTATTCAAGCAAAATATTATGTACCTTATTAAAACATCCAAATGGGGTCAGCAGCCCAGCTCCAGAATCCCACCCAAGAACAATTTCAATTTTAATAGCTTTTAGTATGTGTTTCATAAGCATGCCCATTGAATTGAGTCATCAAAGCCTCCTGGTTTCTCCAAGACAGATTTTAGCCTGGGAGCTTGGAGTAATTATCCCACTGGATGTAAGCCTAGCTTTTTCAACCTCGTTCATCATTTCAAAGAGCTGCATACTCTGTCTGCTAATTTCATCAGATGGATTACTCTACACTGCGTGTCTATCTTATTTTATTTCTAAGGGGTGAAATATTGTCCCTCTCTCCATTTCAATAATCTAAACAGGCATGCACCATTGCTGCTCGCTCCTATTTGCAGTCTTTATAATGATATTCTGGGGAAGAGATCTGAGTAAATGTGAAGGTGAAAACATTCTCACTTCTACCTGCATGATATAAATAGCTGCTTTGTAGGAGTATGAAAAAGTTTCTGAGTAAGTCGCCAGAGAGAGATGTGCATAAGCTGGTATGCATGTGAAAAATACATTTTGAAATCATCTTGAGTATTTTTCTGTTGTTGCCAATTAAAGATATGGTACACACTTTAACATTATCATATAAACTGACTAATTACATGTAGTAAAAAACAACTTTGAAATATACTTTCATTGTTTATTTTACTCACATTTCCTGTAATTTAACTGTGAAATGTAAGAGTTGTCCAATTCTAAAAAGTGTAAGTGCAAATCACAAGCTTACCCTGATACATATCCGTCCCTAACTAGCATCAGCAAATATTATCACATAACAAACTGTAAAACCATACATGTTTTGTTAGCAAAATGACAATGGAAAGCCTCTACTCCAAAAAAAAATCCAAAGCAGGTGGTCAGTGGAGTTTCACCATTAAGAAATAATTGCAGAAAACTCTGCTTATATGTTAATGTACCAAAACACAACATAATCGTCATATAATTAGAAGCTGTTTAAAGGGACACCAGAATTGTTATTGTTTAAAAAGATAGATAATCCCTTTATTACCCATTACCCAGTTTTGCATAACCAACAGTTATATTAATATATGTTTTACCTCTGTGATTACCTTGTATCTAAGCCTCTGCAGATTGCCCGCTTATCTCAGTGCTTTTGACAGACATGCAGTTTAGCCAATCAGTGCAGACTCCTAAATAACTCCACAGGAGTGAGCCCAATGTTATCTATATGGCACACATGAACTAGTTCTGTCTCTAACTGTGAAAAACTTTCAAAATACTCTGAGCTAAGAGGCGGTTTTCAACTGTTTAGAAATCAGGTTGTGCCTACCTAGGTTTAGCTTTTCAAAAATACCACTAAGGGAACAAAGCAAATTTGATAATAAAAGTAAACTGGAAAGTTGTTTAAAATTGCATGCCCTATCTTGCATGCCCTATTGAATAGACTGTCCCTTTAATGTTAAGGACAGACATAAATTAACTGCTATACTGATCAACCAATTACTGTGTAAAAGTAGAATTGTCAGGGTTCTGAAGCTTGGAGTATGTACTTCAATTGGAAAATTGGTACAGGGTAATTGCAAAATAACTAAGACAATAGAGAACTAGAAAACTTTATGTTTAATCAAACTTCCTTTTATTATGAGTTTAACTTCTTCAAAAAAGGGTTAAAGGGACATGAAAAATCAAAATCAAATGAAACTTTCTATTATTCAGATAAAACATGCATCCTTTATTTGTACAGGAAAAGGAGTGCAAGATTGACAATGAATATGTTATATAACCTCCTAGAAGAGAAGAAAGAGATTTGTATAAAAAATAAAATTCTCTAATAAAATTCTCTAATAAATATGTCCCTTTTAAAATTTTGGGACAAATTATTAGTGGAGTGCAAATTAACGCTTCCGCTTAAGAGGTAAGATTTTTACGCTTGTCGGATTTCGCTCATATTATGAATTGAAAGTAAACTGTTTTTGCTATAGCTGTAACTCTAACTCAGAAGTTAGAATATTGGGTGCATGTTCACATATTCGCTCATAGAAGTCAATGGAGATAAAAAAAAAGTGGGGGGAAATATTTCTACATATATCTGATGGTTTTTAGGTACAATATATATCTATATAGTTACATGATTATATATAAGTATATAAGAAGCAGTCTCCCATTCTAGAGCGAACGTTTTGCCTCACAATACAGACACAGTGGAGCAGCTGATCAATAACACTAAAGTACATAGCGGACAAGTCCGCAATAAGGCGATCTCCCTACCACGAAGGATAACCGGAACTTCAGCTGCAACAGGGTCCGATAAGCAAACAGACCAGCACAGGACCACAAATTGGTCAGATCGAGGGAATCCTCAGGGACTCATGAGAATGAGAGGATCACAGGGACCGCATACCCCTATACTTCAATGGGAGCAGAATCCGTTGCACCGGTTGCACCTCATTGATCTCCCTAGTACACAAAACTGCAAAAAGGCCCCACTCACAGAGAAAGGTTTAAACGCTAAAAATATACCGCAGACATTGTGAAAACTGGAGTGGGTTAGATATGTGAAACTTGTGAGGGCCTGTGTGATACACAAGTATATATATCAAGTGGATTCGGGTACTCTCATGTATTATGAAATAGCTCACTGCTTTGTGCACCTTTGTTTTTTTCTCAGACTCATTTGTAGTTAGATACAATACATTGATATCCAGTAACCATGCTGCACTTCGCCCCTCTCCCCTATTACATGGGCTTCTACTTTTTCATTCTGCTTATGACGACTTTATTGTCTGATGGTGTATTTCTATGTACTACAGATGAAAAATTATTTACACTGCAAACTTCTGATATATTGACCAGCTACTATTGTCCCCTTGCTGTTGTGTCCTAAAATACCTCACTGTATGACTACTTATTGCCCTGTAAGATTCATATATGGAAATCAATTCATAGGTTATCTCATTGATTTATGTTAAAGGCACTTATATTTGTATATTAGCTTAACCAAAGCTATAGGGGACACATGAATGTATATAATGATCTGTGAACCCTCCAAACTCCTATAGCGATGCAGAGGCTTTTCTATGGTACTAGGGAGAGTAGCATAGATTTTCTGCGAACTGTTTGTCTGTTTTTGTTTCCCTCAATAAAAATAAAATTTATAAAAATTATTAGTCTTGTAGCAGATTCAAAAAATGTAAATTATATGGGGCCTATTTATTATGATGCGAGCGGACATGATCCAATATACACTGCTGGCATTTATCATTGCACCAGCAGTTCTTGTGAACTGCTGGTGCAATGCCGCCCTCTACAGATTTGTGGCCAATCGGCCACTAGCAGGGGGTGTCAATCAACCCGATCGCGTTCAATCGGGGTGATTGCTGTCTGCTGCCTCAGAGCAGGCGGACAAGTTATCGAGCAGCGGTCTTTAGACATATGAAGCTTGATAAATATGCCCCTATATCACAGACAGTGAATTGTGTCTGTAAGACTGTACCACAGTGAGTGCCATTGTGAAAGAAGACAGATAAAGTGCCACATTTATTATGAGGGTTTTAAAGAAAAATTAGAGAAACAAGTATAAAAATTTAAATGTGTCCTTACTGTAGGGCAATGTGGGTTAAATTAGATTCTCCTTAGAGACCTTGACTAGTAGAAATATCTATTGTATGGGTCTTCCTTAAGCATGAAAATAATAATTCTAGAATAGTGATGTCGCGAACATAAAAATTTCGGTTCGCGAACGGCGGACTCGAACTTCCGGTATTGTTCGCAAACTGGCGAACCGCGCGAACCGCCATTGACTTCAATAGGCAGGCGAACTTTAAAACCTACAACGACTCTTTCTGTCCACAATAGTGATGGAAAAGTTGTTTCAAGGGGACTAACACCTGGACTGTGGCATGCTGGAGGGGGATCCCTGGCAAAACTCCCATGGAAAATTACATAGTTTATGCATAATCTGCTTTTAACCCATAAAGGGCCTAAATCACCTAACATTCCCAAATTGTTTGCAATAACGTGCTTTAAAACATCAGTTATGATGTTGTATCTATCAGGTAGTGTAAGGGTTACGGCCGCATCACAGTGACAGAGCAAACTCCAAGTTTAACGCACCGCAATCAACCGCAAACAGTCCACTTGCAGAACCACGAGATAGATTTGATAGATAGATACATAAGCTCAATCGATGCAATATACATATGATCGATACACTGTACATAGCTCAATAGATGCAATATACATTTGATAGATACGAATTACATCGATCAATAGATGCAATATACATTTGATAGATACGAATGTTATCGAATCAAAGATGCAATATACATTTGATAGATACGAATGACATCACCCAAAATATGTAATATACATTTTATAGATACGAATGACATCGATCAATAGATGCAATCTACATTTGATTGATACGTTTGATAGTTCGATCGATTTAATATATAAATTAATCGATTTGAAATATATATAATTTCCCTGACAGAGTATAACAATAAGACATGTGGTCTGTGACCCGTGGTGTGTTAAGTAGTACTATTCTTAACATTTTACTACAACCTGTTACTCCCCCTATCGGATGAGGTCTATATTGCCTTCATTTTTGGAACCGGGAGATGGAAGAAGATGATTGTCCTGTCCTCCTACTTCAAATTTATCAGAAACACAAGTGGCTGTCTCAAAACATCCTGGACAGAAGATAGATCGATAGATAGGATAGATAGATAGATAGATATACATAGATTGATAGTTAGATAGAATCGATAGAAGAGAAATAGATAGATTTGTTAGATATATAATTACCCTCATAAAGTCTAATAATTAAACATGCGGTCTTGGACCCAACTAGGTTGTGTTAAGTAGTACTATTCTTCACACTTTCAGCCCTGTAACTCCCCCTATTGGTGGAGGTCTATATGGCGGTTATGATTACCCTGACAAAGTATAACAACAAGACAAGCGGTCTGAGACCCATGGTAATTTTGTTGTGTTAAGTAAAACTTTTCTTATCACTTGAATCCCTCTTACCCCCCCTTTTATTGGAGCTCTATATGGCCTGCATGATTAGCCTGACAAAGTATAATAAGAAAACATCTGGTCTTGGACCCATGGTAATTAGGTTGTGTTTAAGTAGTACTATTCTTAGAACTGTAATCCCTGTTACTCCCCCTATCAAGGGAGGTCTATATGGCCTGCATGATTACCCTGACAAAGTATAACAACAAGACACACGTTGTTGGACCCATGATAACTAGCTTGTGTTAATTAGTACTTTTCTTAGCACTTTAATCCCTGTTACCCCCCCTATCGGGGGTGGTCTATATGGCCTGCCTGATTACCCTGAAAAAATATAATAATAAGACATGCGGTCTGGGACCCATTTTAACTAGGTTGTGTTTTAAGTAGTACCATTCTTAGCACTTTAATCTCTGTAACTCCCCATATTTGGTGAGGTCTATACGGCCTGGATGATTACCCATACAAAATATAATAATAAGACATCTGCTCTTGGTCTGTGACCCATGGTAACTATGTTGTGTTAATTAGTAATGTCCTTAGCATTTTAATAGCTGTTACTCATACTCACCCTATCAGTGGAGGTCTATATGGCCTGCATGATTACCCTTACAAAATATAATAACAAAACATATGCTCTGGGACACATGGTAACTAGGTTGGGTTAAGTAGTACTGTTCTTAGCAGTTTAATACCTGTTACAACACCGAATGGTGGCAGGTCTATCTGGCCTTCATGATTAGCTGCACCCAAACCCAAAAAAAGCTGAGCGGTCTTAGACTAATACCCATGGATAACTTGGTTGTTTCAATTAGTACTATTCTTAGCACTTTCATCCCTGTTACTTTCAGGCCTCTTGGGGGTGGTCTACATGGCCCTCATGATTAGCCTAACAAAATACTACAATCCAACCTTTGCTCAGTCTTCATAGGCCCTTCATTGGCTGTATTTTGGTAGTACAGTTCTTATTATTTTACTAGCTGATACAACACAGAATGGTGGCAGCGCTATATGGCCTGCATGATTAGCCGCACCCAAACAAAAAAAAAAGCCAAGTGGTCTTGGATTAACACCCATGGCTAACTCGGTTGTTTCAAATAGTACTTTACTTAGCACTTTCATCTCATCCCTGTTACTTCCAGGACTCTCGGTGGTGGTCTACATGGCCATCATGATTAGCCTAACCAAATACTACAATCCAACCTTGGCTCAGTCTTCATAAGGCCCTTCATTGGCTGTATTTGGTAGTTCTGTTTTTATTAGTTTAATAGCTGACACAACACCGAATGGTGGCAGCTCTATATGGCCTGCATGATTAGCCGCACCCAAACAAAAAATAAAGCCAAGCGGTCTTGGATTAACACCCATGGCTAAATCGGTTGTTTCAAGTAGTACTATTCTTAGCACTTTCATCTCATCCCTGTTACTTCCAGGACTCTCGGTGGTGGTCTACATGGCCATCATGATTAGCCTAACCAAATACTACAATCCAACTTCGGCTCAGTCTTCATAAGGCCCTTCATTGGCTGTATTTGGTAGTTCTGTTCTTATTAGTTTAATAGCTGATACAACACCGAATGGTGGCAGCTCTATATGGCCTGCATGATTAGCCGCACCCAAACCAAAAATAAAGCCAAGCGGTCTTTGATTAACACCCATGGATAACTCGGTTGTTTCAAGTAGTACTATTATTAGCACATTCATCTCATCCCTGTTACTTCCAGAACTCTCAGTGGTGGTCTACATGGCCATCATGATTACCCTCACCAAAATATAACAACAATACGTGCGTGCAGGGAACCATGGTAAGGTTACTTCCTTTTGCAAAATCAAGTATAACAGTTGCAGGCAGAGGTTCTGACTCTGCATTATGGCTGCACCTCTCCCTAAAAGAGGCATGTGTTACAGAGCCTGTGGGCATGTATGCAAAGAGCTGGCCTGCCTAAAAAGAGGAGCAAGGCTGTACAGGTGGTTCTCCTTCAGCCGTTTTATACGCTGTCCCATGGCCACGACCCTCAACAGCCACAACAGAATGAAACACCACATATGCCATCCTTTTGAACAATAGAGTACAGGTATGGCATTGATTTTAGTTACATGGCGATATTTATTATGAACCGTGAAATTGAAAACAAAAACATGATTGGACACCCAGTACAGGTCGTTCTCCTTCGGCCTTTTTAGAAGAGTGTTCCGGACCATCAACAAAAACAACAGCAGGAAAGAGGACATATGGCATCCTTTTGAACAATAGAGTACAGGTACATCATTGATTTTAGAAACCCAGAGATAATTTTTTGCAAATGGGAAATAGAAAAAAACATTGATTGGACAACCAGTACACTTCTTTATCCTTAGGCCTTTTTATAAGAGGGTCCCGGAGCCTCAACAGAAACAACAGCATGAAAGAGGACATATGGCATTCTTGTGAACAATTGATTACAGTTAAGGCATTGATTTTAGAATCCCAGAGATCATTTATATGAACCGGGAAATAGAAAAAAACATTGATTGGACACCCAGTACAATTCTTTTTCCTTAGGCCTTTTTATAATAGGGTCCCGGAGCCTCAACAGAAATAACAGCATGAAAGAGGACATATGGCATCCTTTTGAATAATAGATTACAGGTAAGGCATTGATTTAAGAAGACCTGAGATAATTTATATGAACCGTGAAATAAAAAAACACATTTATTGGACACCCAGTACACTTCTTTATCCTTAGGCCTTTTTATAAGAGGGTCCCGGACCATCAACAGAAACAACTGCATGAAAGAGGACATATGGCATCCTTTTGAACAATTGATTACAGTTAAGGCATTGATTTTAGAATCCCAGAGATAATTTATATGAACCGGGAAATAGAAAAAAACATTGATTGAACACCCAGTACAATTCTTTTTCCTTAGGCCTTTTTATAAGAGGGTCCTGGAGCCTCAACAGAAATAACAGCATGAAAGAGGACATATGGCATCCTTTTGAATAATAGATTACAGGTAAGGCATTGATTTAAGAAGCCCTGAGATAATTTATATGAACCGTGAAATAAAAAAACACATTTATTGGACACCCAGTACACTTCTTTATCCTTAGGCCTTTTTATAAGAGGGTCCCGGACCATCAACAGAAACAACTGCATGAAAGAGGACATATGGCATCCTTTTGAACAATTGATTACAGTTAAGGCATTGATTTTAGAATCCCAGAGATCATTTATATGAACCGGGAAATAGAAAAAAAAATTGGACACCCAGTACAATTCTTTTTCCTTAGGCCTTTTTATAAGAGGGTCCCGGAGCCTCAACAGAAATAACAGCATGAAAGAGGACATATGGCATCCTTTTGAATAATAGATTACAGGTAAGGCATTGATTTAAGAAGCCCTGAGATAATTTATATGAACCGTGAAATAAAAAAACACATTTATTGGACACCCAGTACACTTCTTTATCCTTAGGCCCTTTTATAAGAGGGTCCCGGACCATCAACAGAAACAACTTCATGAAAGAGGACATATGGCATCCTTTTGAACAATTGATTACAGTTAAGGCATTGATTTTAGAATCCCAGAGATAATTTATATGAACCGGGAAATAGAAACAAACATTGATTGGACACCCAGTACTGACAGTCAAAACAGTGATGATTGACAATTTTTGCAATGCTGTTAAAAGAAATATTATTGCTGGGAATAATTGGCTAGGTGGGCCTTGCACACAGGCTGCAAGGCAGGAGGAAAGTGCAATTCAATGGCACAAGCAAACTGAGGATTCAGATAAACAATTACCAAAAATTTTAATTCTTAAGAATACTGTGACAACAAATATGATTGGTGTAAATATTTTGAAAGTCGGCCTGGCACACAGGCTGGCAGGCAGGAGGAAAATGCAATTCAATGGCACTAGGAGACTGAATATTTGCAGTCCAAAAAATTATGATTTTTACTTTTTTATATACTGTTACAAGAATTATGATTGGTGCCACTAATTGGCTAGTTGGGCCTGGAAAACAGGCTGGCAGGCAGGAGGAAAGTGCAATTCAATGGCACGAGCAAACTGAGGATTCAGAACAACAATTACCAAAAAATTTAATTTTTAATTATTAAGAATACTGTGACAACAAATATGATTGGTGTAAACATTTTGAAAGTCGGCCTGGCACACAGGCTGGCAGGCAGGAGAAAAGTGCAATTCAGTGGCATGAGCAATAGGAGGATTAAGAACAACAATCCAAAAAAATTTAATTTTACTTAGTAACAATACTGTGACAACAATTATGATTGGTGTAAATAGCTGGCAAGATGGCCTGGCACACATTCTGGCAGGCAGGAGGTAAATGCAATTCAAGGACACTAGGAGACTGAATACTGACAGTCAAAACAGTGATGAATGACAATTTTTGCAATACTGTTAAAAGAAATATGATTGCTGGCAATAATTGGCTAGGTGGGCCTGGCACACAGGCTGCAAGGCAGGAGGAAAGTGCAATTCAATGGCACAAGCAAACTGAGGATTCAGAACAACAATTACCAAAAAATTTAATTTTTAATTATTAAGAATACTGTGACAACAAATATGATTGGTGTAAATATTTTGAAAGTCGGCTTGGCACACAGGCTGGCAGGCAGGAGGAAAATGCAATTCAATGGCACTAGGAGATTTTTTATTTTTTAGATACTGTTACAAGAATTATGATTGGTGCCACTAATTGGCTAGTTGGGCCTGGAAAACACGCTAGCAGGCAGGAGGAAAGTGCAATTCAATGGCACGAGCAAACTGATGAATCACAAGCGATCAATTAGGAATTTTAACGATTAACAATACTTTTACAACAACCAGAATTGGTGGCACTAATTAGCTAGTTTGTGACTGGCACACAGGCTGGCAGGCAGGAGGAAACTGCAATTCAATTGCACTAGTAGACTGAATATTTGCACTCCAAACAATTATGAATTTTAATTTTTTTTGATACTGTTACAAGAATTATGATTGGTGCCACTAATTGGCTAGTTGGGCCTCGCACACAGGCTGGCAGATATGAGTCGTGGATGGTAGTTAGGGCAGCAATTTAACACAGTATGCTGTGTAAGTGACAAAAACACAGGCCTGATAGAAAATTAAGTTCGATTACACTAGCAAAATATTTTAAAATTTTAGATTTTAATATTAAAATAATGTTAAGAAGTGCAATGCACATATGAGTGGTCACACTGGCTGGCTGCTACGTAGGGCAGCAATTAACAACAGTATGCTGTGTAAGTCAGATAGACAGTTAGACACAAGCCTGATAGAAAATAAAAATAGATTACACTAGCATAATGATTTAAATGCTTTTTTTTGTCAATTTAAAGAAAAAGGTTAAGCACATACATATGAGTTGTGGCTGATAGCCTTGGAAGGGCAGCTATTAAAAACAGTAGGATCTGTAAGTCAGATAAACACACACGCCTGATAGAAAATACTATTAGATTACACTAGAAAAATGATTTAAATTATTTTTTTGGGGGGGAAATTAAAAAAAGGTTAAACACATATGAGTCGTGGCTCATAGACTAGGGAGGGCAGCAAGTAAACACAGTAGGCTCTGTATGTCAGTAAAACACACAGGCCTGATAGAAAATTATATTAGATTACACTATCAAAAAAATTTAAACTTTTTTTTTTTATAGTTAAATTAAGGTGAAGAAGATATGAGTGGTGGCTGCCTGGCACAGACCAATTAACCAAAAGACTGAAAAAAAATGAGGTATATTAATGCTGTGTGAGCCTGACAGACACAGGCCTGATAGAAAATGTAATTAGATTACACTAGCAAAATTATTTAATTATTTTTTTTTAAATTTAAAATAATGTTATAAACGGATATTAACACTGGTGGCTGGCACAGAGCAATGAACCAGAGTATATGCTGTGAGACACAGGCCTGATAGAAAATGAAAAAAAAATTACACTAGCAAAATAATTAAAATATTTTGTTAGTTAAATTTAAACTAATGTTGTTAGGGAGATATCAGTGGTGGCAGTAATCACAGCATATGCTGTGAGCCTTAAACACACAGGCTGAAAGCCAGGCAAATGCTAATAAAATAAATACAAAAAAAAAAAAAAAAACGGCACGAAATATAGCCCTAAAAAGGGCTTTTTGGGGTGCTGTCCTTGCAGTAGAGATGAGTGGAGTCCTTCTGGACTGTAGTGGACACTAAATACACTAGCCTAGCTATGTATTTCCTATTAATGTCAGGAGCAAAAACACAACACGACCTCTCATTAAGAAAGCAAGGTCGTTATGAGTCTAAAATGGCGGATTCCGAGTAGCTGGGAGGGTCTGTGAGGGAGTGTCTGATGTTGATTGGCTCTAATGTGTCAGACGGCTGTGACATACAGGGTCAAAGTTTCCTCAATGATGACACATAGGGGGCGGATCGAACATCGCCATGTGTTCGCCCGCAGCCACGAACCCGAACAAGCTATGTTCGCTGGGAACCGTTCACGGGCGAACAGTTCGGGACATCACTATACTAGAATAGACTCAGACCACTAGATTGTGAGCTAAGACAAAAAAGTATGCTTCTATACACTGTTAGAAAACTTTATTCACCTCGTAGTATTAATACAGTATAACAGCAGATTTTAAATTTTACTTTTATTATGCACATGTTAAAATGACAGCTTATTACTGCTGCCTACACACACAATTAAAAACACTCTCCTTGCTGTTATTTATCACTTATAGTCAACAATGGAATGAGCAACGAACCTAATGGGCTTCTTATTTTAATTGCCAGTGCTGTTGTTTTGTAGTTTATACTTTAAGCCAATTTTAAGGCTTTTTGACAACAACCACTCTGTTATGTCTTGAATTGGGCCCCCAATAAGGTTTCCTTAACTTATATGTGTTACTATGCTTATATTCGTAGGTAGATACTTAAGTTGAAATATTAGTATTTTAAGTATAGCTAAATCATATAGAGTCTCCTATAAATTAGCAGAGAGCCAGTTGCTTAATAATACACTCTTTTATTAAGGTAAAAAGATATGTTATTGATACCGTAATAGTACCTAATATTATACTGCCATAAATTTGAGCATCAGTTTATACTGGTTGTGGTTAATCTTAGTTGGCCACTCAGTAACTATTCTCTTTGGTGATCACTAGCTAAATATGTTGTAACTTTTGTGCCACTAAATTATATAACGTCTTCTATGTTTGCGCTGAGTTGCCTGTACATGCCGTGTCATTGCCAACAATAAGTTACCTAGATATAGCTTAGTGGAGTTTCTTTTACCGTGTTAAATTTAAGCTACTGCTTGTACCAATTAGTGTCAGATACTACCGGATCTCAATATATAGTTACCGGATACTCTTTAGTAAGGATGTGTCAAAATTATCCGCTGATATACCCCTAACTGTATAGTTACTTCTGTGTGACAGCGTAATGTTCCTCAGAGTATCACCAGCTATTAAGCAATGGGTATATTGAAATTCTGATGCTTTGTAACATATGCTGTTAGCAAGTTACCTGTTAATACCACACATTTGCTGCAAGCAAGTTACCTTCTAATACCTTAATTAAGCTCTTTTGGTCGCATTGAATTAAAACCACTGCTTGCACCTGTTACTACCAGATCTGCGTTTCCAACAAAGTATCAATTAGAATTGTAAGTAGTTGGCTCTTGCCTAAAGCACTATACCTATTAATACAGAGAGATTGATAAATTTTGGCAACAAAGGGTTTGCCTCTAAATGTCAGGTTCAGCTTTGGTATTATGTATCGCAATTAACAGCTGGTGTTCCACTCGCTGTATAAGTACTTCAGAATGGTTGCAATATATTGTTCAGATTATCACCCTGTTTATCAGCATATTGTGAGTACCATTATTTGCTATGTTATAATGTATTTGCCGCCAACACTTTACCTTTTAATACCCAGATATACATAAATTATGGCAACATAGGTTTACCTCTTAATACCAGATACTGCTTTACTATTGTGTATCACAGCTTACAGCTCGAGATATACTTAAATTATGGCAACACAGGATTTACCTCTTAATACCGAATACTGGTTTACTATTGTATAACACAGCTCACAGCCAAAATGCCGCCCACTATTTGATTACTTAAGTACAACTACAACATATTGTTCAGAGTATCACCCCCTGAGGAAGTGTATGGGAAACGCGTCATCAGGGGTTTTTGTTCTTTTTTAACTTACTCTCCAGTCATGTTAAAATATAACTCAGAATCATATAGTCAATAAGGGTATCCAAATATGCGAAATAATAGGTGTTATAATAATATAGTTATTGAAGTCCCTCTTGAAGGATCCATCCAGTCGGCAAGAAGTCTTCATTTAGGCGGCAAGAAGTCTTCATCCGGGCCTGTTTCTTCCATCTTCATCCAGCCGGAGAAGTCCTTACCCAGGCGGCAAGAAGTCTTCATCCAGACGGCATCTTCTATCTTCATCCATCAGGCGCAGAGCGGGTCCATCCTGAAGACATCCAGCGTGGAGCATCCTCTTCATACGGTTGCCGTCGTAAACTGAAACTTCAATGCAAGTGACGTCATTCAAGATGGTGTCCCTTGCATTTCTATTGGCTGAAAGATTTCAATTAGCCAATAGGAATAGAGCTGCTAAAATCCTATTGGCTGTTCCAATCAGCCAATAGGATTTGAGCAGCTCTCATTCTATTGGCTGTTCCAATCAGCCAATCTTTCAGCCAATAGGAATGCAAGGGACACCATCTTGGATGACGTCACTTGCATTGAAGTTTCAGTTTACGGCGGCGACCGTATGAAGAGGATCAGTCAATAGAATGTGAGCTAAATCCTATTGGCTGATTGGATCAGCCAATAGGATTGAAGCTCAATCCTATTGGCTGATTGCATCAGCCAATAGGATTTTTCAACCTTTAATTCCGATTGGCTGATAGAATTTTATCAGCCAATCGGAATTCAAGGGACACCATCTTGGATGACGTCGCCTATTGGTGACCGTATAAAGAGGATGCTCCATGCTGGATGTCTTCAGGATGGACCCGCTCCGTGCCAGATGGATCTAGATAGAAGATGCCGTCTGGATGAAGACTTCTTGCCACCTGGATGAGGACTTCTCTGGCTGGATGAAGATAGAAGAGGCCGGCCCGGATTAAGACTTCTTGCCACCTGGATGAAGACTTCTTGCCGGCTGGATGGATCCTTCAAGCGGGACTTCAATAGCTGTAAGTGGATTGTCGGGGGTTAGTGTTAGGTTTATTTAAGTTTTTTTGGGTGGGTTTTATTTTTAAATTAGGGTCTGGTCATTTAAAAGAGCTAAATGCCATTTTAAGGGCAATGCCCATACAAATGCCCTTTTCAGGGCAATGGGGAGCTTAGGTTTTTTATTTGGGGGGGTTGATTGGTTGGGTGGTGGGTTTTACTGTTGGGGGTGTTTTTATTTTTTTTTTACAGGTAAAAGAGCTGATTTCTTTGGGGCAATGCTCCACAAAAGGCCCCTTTAAGGACCATTGGTAGTTTATTGTAGGGTAGGATTTTTTCTTTGGGGCGGGGGCTTTTTTATTTTGAAAGGGCTATTAGATTACGTGTAATTCTTTTTTATTTTTGATAATGTGTTTTTTTATTTTTCGTAATTTAGTGTTTGTTTTTTGTGACTTAGTTTTTTTTCTTTTGGTAATGTAGTACTTTTAATAAGGTTTAATAGTATATTTAAATAATTTGAGTAGGGTTAGGGTTTTTTAATATGTAATTTAGTTAATTTAATTGTAGTATAATAGTTAGGGTAGGTTAATTAATATTTTAAAATAGTTTATTTTAATTCTACAGGTAAGTTTTATTGTATTTGAAGATAGGGATGTTGTAATTTTAATTTAAAGGACCACTGTAAGCTCAATGTAAGTTCACTTTTTACATTTCTTTAATCTTTTTTAAAAATATTTTCCATAGGATGTCATTATGACTTTTCTACCTGATCGCTGCAATCTTCTTTCTAAAAATTAAATTTTTTTGAACACATTCCGTGGGTATCTGCCGCTCCTATCCAATCCTGTGTGCAAAGATTGCGCAATGTCACTCTCTTCCAGACCTGCTTCGACACAATCCTGTGTGCATACCGCAGTTTGAATATGGCAGCCAAATTCCTCACAGCGCATGCACAAGATTGCGCAACGTCACTCCCTTCCAGACCTACTTCGACACAGAAAGACCAGCTCTATCGATCTTACATAATAAGATAGTAAGTACGGCATCAGTAGTACAAAATGCGCATGCACTATTGGTGCCGGTTTTGTACACATGTGAATGAGGAAAAATTTGGCTTATAATTATATGCATAAGCGACGAATATGATTGGTTCATGTTTGCATACACGTAGGTGGGAAAATAGTGGGCTGGATTGCATGACGTTATCATCGAAAAATAAAAATTTATTTTCTAAGTAAATGAGGCTTCGATTTACAAGAGTTTGAGGTTGGTAAGTTTACTTTAATAGACGTTATTTAGAATATGTGTTTTGTTTATACAAAAACGGGCAAAAGTTTGTAATCCTTTAAAGTTAGCGGGTTCTTAGGTTTAGGGGTAAATAGCTTAATTTAGTTTATCGCGATGTGGTGGGTTGACGGTTTAGGGGTTAATAGGTTTAGTTAGTGGTGGTGATGTGGAAGGCCAGAGGTTTAGGGGTTAGTACGTTTATTTAGTGGCGGCGGTGGTGGGGAGCGGCGGAATAGGGCTTAATAACTTTATTTAGGCTGCGGCGGTGTCAGGGAACGGTGGGATAGGGGTTAATACATTTTATTTAGGTAGCGGAGATGTCGGGGGTGGCAGATTAGGGTTTTTTAGACTCTGGGTTTATGTTAGGGTGTTAGGTGTATACATCACTTGTTTTCTACCATAGAAATCAATGGGATATCTGGCAGCATCGAACATAAGCTTTCGCTGCTTTCAGACTCCCATTGATTTCTATGGCATCTGCGGCCTCCAGGGTGGCGGATTGAAAACCACGTACGCTGGGCCGGAATAGCCGCGAGTGTAACTGTTAACTATTTGGTAAATGGGAAAAAGTGTCAGATAGAGCTGAATGTGTATTCGGAATATCTGTAATGACGTAAGCATCGATCTGCATCGGATTGAGACTGGCGGATCGTATGTTACGTCACAAATTTCAACATTTGCCACTCTGTAGGGTTTGATAACTAGGTTGGATCAAGCTTGCAACAATTACGCTGCCGAATTCCAGCATATTTGCAGTTGACAGCTTGATAGATATCCCCCAATGGGTCCATACCTGGCATTTACATTAAGAAATACACTTAAAATAAATACAATAATCAGAAGGAATGCAAGCCTGCTCAACAAATACTCCAAAGTTGTGAATGCAGCTTTATAAATGTACTCCTATGTGTTTAACATTTAAACACAAACGCCTAGATTTAGAGTTTGGCGTTAGCCGTCAAAACCAGCGTTAGAGGCTCCTATGGCTGGTTTTGGGCTACCGTTGGTATTTAGAGTCAGTCAGGAAATGGTCTAACGCTCACTTTGCAGCCGTGACTTTTCCATACCGCAGATCCCCCTACGCCATTTGTGTATCCTATCTTTTCAATGGGATCTTTCTAACGCCGGTATTTAGAGTCTTGGCTGAAGTGAGCGTTAGAACTCTAACGACAAAACTCCAGCCACAGAAAAAAGCCAGGAATTAAGAGCTTTCTGGGCTAACGCCGGTTCATAAAGCTCTTAACTACTGTGCTCTAAAGTACAACACCCATAAACTACCTATGCACCCCTAAACCGAGGTCCCCACACATCGCCGCCACTCTAATAATTTTACATTATCCCTATGTACCTCTAATCTGCTGCCCCTAACACCGCCGACCCCTATATTTTATTTATTAACCCCTAATCTGTCGCCCCCAACGTCGCCGCCACCTACCTACAATTATTAACCCCTAATCTGCCTACCGGACCTCACCGCTACTATAATAAATGTATTAACCCCTAAACCGCCTCACTCCCGCCTCAATAACCCTATAATAAATAGTATTAACCCCTAATCTGCCCTCCCTAACATCACCGACACCTAACTTCAAGTATTAACCCCTAATCTGCCGACCGGACCTCACCGCTACTCTAATAAATGTATTAACCCCTAAAGCTAAGTATAACCCTAACACTAACACCCCCCTAAATTAAATATAATTTAAATCTAACAAAATAAATTAACTCTTATTAAATAAATTATTCCTATTTAAAGCTAAATAATTACCTGTAAAATAAATCCTAATATAGCTACAATATAAATTATAATTATATTGTAGCTATTTTAGGATTCATATTTATTTTACAGGCAATTTTGTATTTATTTTAACCAGGTACAATAGCTATTAAATAGCTATTAACTATTTAATAGCTACCTAGTTAAAATAATTACAAAATTACCTGTAAAATAAATCCTAACCTAAGTTACAATTAAACCTAACACTACACTATCAATAAATTAATTAAATACAATACCTACAAATAAATACAATTAAATAAACTAACTAAAGTACAAAAAATAAAAAAAGAACTAAGTTACAAAAAATAAAAAAATATTTACAAACATTAGAAAAATATTACAACAATTTTAAGATAATTACACCTACTCTAAGCCCCCTAATAAAAAAACAAAGCCCCCCAAAATAAAAAAATGCCCTACCCTAATCTAAAATAAAAATAGAAAAGCTCTTTTACCTTACCAGCCCTTAAAATGGCCTTTTGTGGGGCATGCCCCAAAGAATTCTGCTCTTTTGCCTGTAAAAAAAACATACAATACCCCCCAACATTACAACCCACCACCCACATACCCCTAATCTAACCCAAACCCCCCTTAAATAAACCTAACACTAAGCCCCTGAAGATCTTCCTACCTTGTCTTCACCACGCCGGGTATCCGTCCAGAGGAGGCTCCGAAGTCTTCATCCAAGCCCAAGCGGGGGCTGAAGACGTCCATCCTCCGGCTGAAGTCTTGATCCAAGCCCAAGTGGGGGCTGAAGACGTCCATCCTCCGGCTGAAGTCTTGATCCAAGCGGCGGCTGGAGAAGTCCATCATCGGGCAGAAGTCTTCATCCTATCCGGGCAGAAGAGGAGATCCGGACCGGTAGACATCTTCACATCCAAGCGACATCTTCTATCTTCTTCCATCCGACGACGAGCGGCTCCATCTTCAAGACCTCCGGCGCGGATCCATCCTCTTCTTCCGACGTCCTAACACAGAATGAAGGTTCCTTTAAGGGACGTCATCCAAGAT
This sequence comes from Bombina bombina, assembly GCF_027579735.1. NCBI lineage: Eukaryota > Metazoa > Chordata > Amphibia > Anura > Bombinatoridae > Bombina > Bombina bombina. Next base: position 1,134,354,829 of record NC_069502.1, read on the forward strand.
GGCATCCCTCGAATTCCGATTGGCTGATAGGAATCTATCAGCCAATCGGAATTAAGGTAGGAAAATTCTGATTGGCTGATGGAATCAGCCAATCAGATTGAGCTCGCATTCTATTGGTATGTTCCGATCAGCCAATAGAATGCGAGCTCAATCTGATTGGCTGATTGGATCAGCCAATCGGATTGAACTTGAATCTGATTGGCTGATTCCATCAGCCAATCAGAATTTTCCTACCTTAATTAATGGGGGGGTTGGGTTAGATTAGGGGTATGTGGGTGGTGGGTTGTAATGTGGGGGGGGTATTGTATGTTTTTTTTTCCAGGCAAAAGAGCTGAATTCTTTGGGGCATGCCCCGCAAAAGGCCCTTTTAAGGGCTGGTAAGGTAAAAGAGCTTTTCTATTTTTATTTTAGAATAGGGTAGGGCATTTTTTTATTTTGGGGGGCTTTGTTATTTTATTAGGGGGCTTAGAGTAGGTGTAATTAGCTTAAAATTGTTGTAATATTTTTCTAATGTTTGTAAATATTTTTTTATTTTTTGTAACTTAGTTCTTTTTTTATTTTTTGTACTTTAGTTAGTTTATTTTATTGTATTTATTTGTAGGTATTGTATTTAATTAATTTATTGATAGTGTAGTGTTAGGTTTAATTGTAACTTAGGTTAGGATTTATTTTACAGGTAATTTTGTAATTATTTTATCTAGGTAGCTATTAAATAGTTATTAACTATTTAATAGCTATTGTACCTGGTTAAAATAAATACAAAGTTGCCTGTAAAATAAATATTAATCCTAAAATAGCTACAATATAATTATAATTTATATTGTAGCTATATTCAGATTTATTTTACAGGTAAGTATTTAGCTTTAAATAGGAATAATTTATTTAATAAGAGTTAATTTATTTTGTTAGATTTAAATTATATTTAATTTAGGGGGGTGTTAGTGTTAGGGTTAGACTTAGCTTTAGGGGTTAATACATTTATTAGAGTAGTGGTGAGGTCCGGTCGGCAGATTAGGGGTTAATACTTGAAGTTAGGTGTCAGCGATGTTAGGGAGGGCAGATTAGGGGTTAATACTATTTATTATAGGGTTATTGAGGCGGGAGTGAGGCGGTTTAGGGGTTAATACATTTATTATAGTAGCGGTGAGGTCCGGTCGGCAGATTAGGGGTTAATTATTGTAGGTAGCTGGCGGTGACGTTGTGGGAGGCAGATTAGGGGTTAATAAATATAATATAGGGGTCGGCGGTGTTAGGGGCAGCAGATTAGGGGTACATAGGTATAATGTAGATTGCGGCGGTGTACGGAGCGGCAGATTAGGGGTTAAAAAAATATGCAGGTGTCAGGGATAACGGGGGCGGCAGATTAGGGGTTAATAAGTGTAAGGTTAGGGGTGTTTAGACTTGGGGTACATGTTAGAGTGTTAGGTGCAGACTTAGGAAGTGTTTCCCCATAGGAAACAATGGGGCTGCGTTAGGAGCTGAACGCTGCTTTTTTGTAGGTGTTAGGTTTTTTTTCAGCTCAAACAGCCCCATTGTTTTCTATGGGGGAATCGTGCACGAGCTGGTATTGATAGTTGCAGTGGCGGTAAATTATGCTCTACGCTCCCTTTTTGGAGCCTAACGCAGCCCTTCTGTGAACTCTAGACACCAGCGGTATTTAAAAGGTGCAGGGAAAAAAAAGCCAGCGTTAGCTACGCGGGTCGTTACCGACAAAACTCTAAATCTAGCCGAAAGTTAATGTCATGCTCAAGAGTCACAATAGATTGCAGTTCCTGAGAAAAGCACAGCTGATGATTCAGTTTGGAGTGATATATATATATATATATATATATATATATATATATATATATATATATATATATATATATATATAGCCACCATTCATAGGCTTTGTACTGCAGCTTAGCCGGTGCAATGTGTTGGAACTTCCAGACAGGACTAGATATTTAACTGCTTTGGTATCAAGGAGACTAATGCAAAAATTAAAGACTAATGAGTTTGAACATTTCATTTTTCATTAGAATATTGATTGAATGGTTAAGGTAAAAATGAAACATTGTGTAGACACTTTAAAAGACTTCATACTGAATCGATTAACTGTAATTATGTATGTTTGCTTTGGTAAAAACATTTATTAGCTGACCTACAACATTTTTGAACAGGAATTCTGATTAATTGGAATGGGACTCAAAGTTCCTTTAAAAAAAAAATATATATTTTTATATCTCTAAGTATAACATTTGGGGTCAGATTATAAGTGTATCTCGCTAACAGTTGCGTGTTATCATGTTTATCATGGTTGTTTGTGCACGTCGGGTGTAGCCGCGTTCATATTCCAAGTAAACGTGATTGCTTGATCGCGACTTGGGATAGTGCATTCACAAAGCTCTGGTTGACTTGCAAAACAAAAAAAAATACACAAAACACTTCAAAAATACATTGAAAAGTACAGTTACGCTCATAATAATAACATATTGCACAAAAAGTTATATATATACAGTATATATATATATATGTATATCTGTATATATCTATTTAATCATCTATATATACTGTATAGTTATATATTTTAGCAAAATAACATCAGATATATGTAGAAATATGTATTTATAAATAAATAGAACATATTATGCTACTTGAAGAACATTGGAATGTGAAATATCCATATTTTCATGTTGGGTTAGCACACTTGAGAATATGCAATCAGGTTTGTGCGTCATTAGGGTGTTAGTGCTCACGTTTGCGATATTCTAACTTCGGCTTTTTGCACACAGCAGATTAGCGCACAAGTGACAACTCTTTACTTTCAGCATGTAAAACGAGCACTACCAGAGGCGTGCAAAAAGCTTACTCAGCGTTAATAGTGCACAAGTGGGAGTGTTAAATAACACTCCACTTGTTATCACAATTTTAATTAGGTAGCACTGGTAACATCATTAACTCATGCTCTACCTGTCTTTATCGCCTTGCAAGTAAACATTTAAAATGTAATTTTATTTGATGAAAATGTTTCTGCCATTTGCTAGATGGGCTCTTAAAAATTTATTTTGTGGAGCTTACGTTGCCTAATCAGCTACTAATTTTCTGCGTATAGCATACTGCATTTAAATTTAAATAGAGAAACAGATCAAAAGAATCATGACAAATTAAATAATTTAACAACCCAGATAGAAACTAAACGACATTAGTAAATATTTTATTTGTTCTATGAAGAGGCAAAACTATGGCCTAGATTTAGAGTTCTGCGGCCAAAGGGGTGCGTTAGCTACGCGTGCTTTTTTCCCCCCCGCACCTTTTAAATACCGCTGGTATTTAGAGTTCACAGAATGGTTGCGTTAGGCTCCAAAAAAGGGAGCATAGAGCATATTTACCGCCACTGCAACTCTAAATACCAGAGGTGCTTACGGATGCGGCCAGCTTCAAAAACGTGCTTGTGCACGATTCCCCCATAGAAAACAATGGGGCAGTTTGAGCTGAAAAAAAACCTAACACCTGCAAAAAAGCAGCGTTCAGCTCCTAACGCAGCCCCATTGTTTCCTATTGGGAAACACTTCCTAAGTCTGCACCTAACACCCTAACATGAACCCCGAGTCTAAGAGTCTAAACACCCCTAACCTTACACTTATTAACCCCTAATCTGCCGCCCCCGCTATCGCTGACCCCTGCATATTATTATTAACCCCTAATCTGCCGCTCCGTACACCGCCGCAACCTACATTATAGCTATGTACCCCTAATCTGCTGCCCCTAACACCGCCGACCCCTATATTATATTTATTAACCCCTAATCTGCTGCCCCCGCTATTGCTGACACCTGCATATTATTATTAACCCCTAATCTGCAGCTCCGTACACCGCCGCAACCTACGTTATCCCTATGTACCCCTAATCTGCTGCCCCTAACACCGCTGACCCCTATATTATATTTATTAACCCCTAATCTGCCCTCCCTAACATCGCCAACACCTAACTTCAAGCATTAACCCCTAATCTGCCGACCGGACCACACCGCTACTATAATAAATGTATTAACCCCTAAAGCTAAGTCTAACCCTAACACTAACACCCCCCTAAGTTAAATATAATTTAAATTAACGAAATACATTAACTCTTATTAAATAAATTAATCCTATTTAAAGCTAAATACTTACCTGTAAAATAAACCCTAATATAGCTACAATATAAATTATAATTATATTATAGCTATTTTAGGATTTATTTTTATTTTACAGGTAACTTTGTATTTATTTTAACCAGGTACAATAGCTATTAAATAGTTAATAACTATTTAATAGCTACCTAGTTAAAATAATTACAAAATTACCTGTAAAATAAATCCTAACCTAAGTTACAATTAAACCTAACACTACACTATCAATAAATTAATTAAATACAATACCTACAAATAAATACAATTAAATAAACTAACTAAAGTACAAAAAATAAAAAAGAACTAAGTTACAAAAAATAAAAAAATATTTACAAACATTAGAAAAATATTACAACAATTTTAAACTAATTACACCTACTCTAAGCCCCCTAATAAAATAACAAAGACCCCCAAAATAAAAAAATGCCCTACCCTATTCTAAAATTAAAATAGAAAAGCTCTTTTACCTTAGCAGCCCTTAAAAGGGCCCTTGGCGGGGCATGCCCCAAAGAATTTAGCTCTTTTGCCTGTAAAAAAAACATACAATACCCCCCCCAACATTACAACCCACCACCCACATACCCCTAATCTAACCCAAACCCCCCTTAAATAAACCTAACACTAAGCCCCTGAAGATCTCCCTACCTTGTCTTCACCTCGCCGGGTTCACCGATCCGTCCACTGAAGTCTTGATCCAAGCCTCCGAAGTCTTGATCCAAGCCCAAGCGGGGGCTGAAGAGTGACGTCCATCCTCCGGCTGAAGTCTTGATCCAAGCGGGCAGAAGAGGACATCCGGACCGGCAAACATCTTCATCCAAGCCGCATCTTCTATGTTCTTCAATCCGATGACGACCGGCTGATCTTCAAGACCTCCAGCGCGGATCCATCCATCTTCACCAACGACTTCCCGACGAATGACGGTTCCTTTAAGGGACATCATCCATGATGGCGTCCCTCGAATTCCGATTGGCTGATAGGATTCTATCAGCCAATCGGAATTAAGGTAGGAAAATTCTGATTGGCTGATGGAATCAGCCAATCAGATTCAAGTTCAATCCGATTGGCTGATCCGATCAGCCAATCAGATTGAGCTCGCATTCTATTGGCTGATCGGAACAAAAGAGCTGAATTCTTTGGGGCATGCCGCGCAAAGGGCCCTTTTAAGGGCTGGTAAGGTAAAAGAGCTTTTCTATTTTAATTTTAGAATAGGGTAGGGCATTTTTTTATTTTGGGGGTCTTTGTTATTTTATTAGGGGGCTTAGAGTAGGTGTAATTAGTTTAAAATTGTTGTAATATTTTTCTAATGTTTGTAAATATTATTTTATTTTTTGTAACTTAGTTCTTTTTTATTTTTTGTACCTTAGTTAGTTTATTTAATTGTATTTAATTGTAGGTATTTTATTTAATTAATTTATTGATAGTGTAGTGTTAGGTTTAATTGTAGATAATTGTAGGTATTTTATTTAATTATTTATTGATAGTGTAGTGTTAGGTTTAATTGTAACTTAGGTTAGGATTTATTTTACAGGTAATTTTGTAATTATTTTAACTAGGTAGCTATTAAATAGTTATTAACTATTTAATAGCTATTGTACCTGGTTAAAATAATTACAAAGTTACCTGTAAAATAAATATTAATCCTAAAATAGCTACAATATAATTATAATTTATATTGTAGCTATATTAGGGTTTATTTTACAGGTAAGTATTTAGCTTTAAATAGGATTAATGTATTTAATAAGAGTTAATTTATTTCGTTAGATTTAAATTATATTTAACTTAGGGGGGTGTTAGTGTTAGGGTTAGACTTAGCTTTAGGGGTTAATACATTTATTAGAGCAGCGGTGAGATCCGGTCGGCAGATTAGGGGTTAATTATTGTAGGTAGGTGGAGGCGACGTTGGGGGCGGCAGATTAGGGGTTAATACTATTTATTATAGGGTTATTGAGGCGGGAGTGAGGCGGATTAGGGGTTAATACATTTATTATAGTAGCGGTGCAGTCCGGTCGTCAGATTAGGGGTTAATAAGTGTAGGTAGGTGGCGGCGACGTTGGGGGCGGCAGATTAGGGGTTAATAAATATTATTTAGGTGTCGGCTGTATTAGGGGCAGCAGATTAGGGGTACATAGGGATAACGTAGGTGGCGGCGGTGTACGGAGCGGCAGATTAGGGGTTAAAATTTTTTAATAGAGTGGCGGCGATGTGGGTGGGCCTCAGTTTAGGGTTATATAGGTAGTTTATGGGTGTTAGTGTACTTTAGAGCACAGTAGTTAAGAGCTTTATAAACCGGCGTTAGCCCAGAAAGTTCTTAACTACTGACTTTTTTCTACGGCTGGAGTTTTGTCGTTAGATTTCTAACGCTCACTTCAGCCAAGACTCTAAATACCGGCGTTAGAAAGATCCCATTGAAAAGATAGGATACGCAAATGGCGTAGGGGGATCTGCGGTATGGAAAAGTCGCGGCTGCAAAGTGAGCGTTAGACCCTTATCTGACTGACTCCAAATACCAGCGGGCGGTAAAAACCAGCGTTAGGAGCCTCTAACGCTGGTTTTGAAGGCTACCGCCAAACTCTAAATCTAGGCCTATGTGTTGTTATGACAAAATATTTAAAAGTCATTAAAGTAATATAAAAATAAAATGTAAAAATTATGATAGCATGGAAGCATTTTTTGCTGACAAAATTGCTTCTAGTGAGAAATCTACGGCTAGATTACGAGTCTTGGGTTAGCCTTAAAAAGCAGCGTTGAGAGGTCCCAACGCTGCTTTTTAATGCCCGCTGGTATTACGAGTCTGGCAGGTACAGGTGTACCGCTCACTTTTCTTCCATGACTCGAGCTTACCGCAAATCCCCTTACGTCAATTGCGTATCCTTTCTTTTTAATGGGATTTGCCTAACGCCGGTATTACGAGTCTTGGAAGAAGTGAGCGGTAGACTCTCTCCTGTCAAGACTCCTACCGCATTTAAAAGTCAGTAGTTAAGAGTTTTATGGGCTAACGCTGTAACATAAAACTCTTAACTAAAGTGCTAAAAAGTACACTAACACCCACAAACTACCTATTAACAACTAAACCGAGCCCCCCCCCCCCCACATCGCAAACACTTAAATAAAGTTTTTAACCCCTAATCTGCTGACCAGACATCGCCACCACTTTAATAAATATATTAACCCCTAAACCACCGCACTCCCGCCTCGCAAACACTAGTTTAATTTTATTAACCCCCTAATCTGCCGTCCCTAACATCGTCGACACCTATCTACATTTATTAACCCCTAATCTGCCACCCCCAATGTCGCCGCTACTATATTAAATGGACACTGAACCCAAATATTTTCTTCATGATTTAGACCGAGCATACAATTTTAAGTAACTTTCTAATTTACTCCTATTATCAATTTTTCTTCATTCTCTTGCTATCTTTATTTGAAAAAGAAGGCATCCAAGATTTTTTTTGGTTCAGTACTCTGGAAAGCAATTTTTTATTGGTGGATGGATTTATCCACCAATCAGCAAGAACAACCCAGGTTGTTCACCAAAAATGGGCCGGCATCTAAACTTACATTTTTGCATTTCAAATAAAGATACCAAGAGAATGAAGAAAATTTGATAATAGGAGTAAATTAGAAAGTTGCTTAAAATGTCATGCTCTATCTGAATCATAAAAGAAAAAATTTGGGTTCAGTGTCCCTTTAAAGGTATTAACCCCAAAACCTAAGTCTAAACCTAACCCTAACCCCCCCCTAATAAATATAATTTAAAATAATCTAAATACAATTACTACAATTAAATAAATTAATCCTATTTAAAACTAAATACTTACCTGTAAAATAAACCCTAAGCTAGCTACAATATAACTAATAGTTACATTGTAGCTAGCTTAGGGTTTATATTTATTTTACAGGCAACTTTGTATTTATTTTAACTAGGTAGAATAGTTATTAGTTATTAACTATTTAATAGCTACCTAGTTAAAATAAGTACAAATTTACCTGTAAAATAAATCCTAACCTAAGTTACAATTACACCTAACACTACACTATAATTAAATTAATCTACTAAATTACCTACAATTAAATACAATAAAATAAAATAAACTAAAGTACGAAAAACAACAAACACTAAATTACAGAAAATAAAAAACTAATTACAAAATGTTTAAACTAATTACACCTTATCTAATCCCCCTAATAAAATAAAAAAGCCCCCCAAAATAATAAAATTCCCTACCCTATACTAAATTACAAATAGCCCTTAAAAGGGCCTTTTGCGGAGCATTGCCCCAAAGTAAGCAGCTCTTTTATCTGTAAAAAGAAATACAATACCCCCCCAACATTAAAACCCACCACCCATACACCCAACCCTACTCTAAAACCCACCCAATCCCCCCTTAATAAAACCTAACACTACCCCCTTGAAGATCACCCTACCTTGAGATGTCTTCACCCAGCTGGGCACGAGTGGACCTCCAGAGGGGCAGAAGTCTTCATCCGATCCAGGCAGAAGAGGTCCTCCAAGCGGCAGAAGTCTTCATCCAGGCAGCATCTTCTATCTTCACCCATCCAGAGCGGAGCGGGTTCATCTTCAATCCAGCCGATGCGGAGCATCCTCTTCAAACGAAGTCCAATCGAAGAATGAAGGTTCCTTTAAATGACGTCATCCAAGATGGCGTCCCTTGAATTCCTATTAGCTGATAGGATTCTATCAGCCAATCGGAATTAAGGTAGGAAAAATTCTATTAGCTGATCAAATCAGCCAATAGGATTGAGGTCGCATTCTATTGCAAGCTCAATCCTATTGGCTGATTGGATCAGCCAATAGGATTGAACTTCAATCCTATTGGCTGATTGGATAAGCCAATAGGATTTTTCCTACCTTAAAGGGACATTAAACACTTTGAGGTGGTAATATAAAATGATAAATTGTATATATAAAACAACTCTGCAATATACTTTCATTATTTATTTTGTCCTCTTTGCCTGTAATTCCATTCTGAAATTGGGAGCTTTTCAGTTCCTGTTAGAAATGGAAGTGCAGAACACTGTTAAATCCAGCACAACCATTGGCTGCACACTCTAGTGACCTATTTATAACAGTCCCTAATTGGCCACAGCAGAGAAGGTAACACAAGTTACAACATGGCAGCTCCCAGTGTTTTATAGACACTAAGGCCTAGATTTGGAGTTCGGCGGTAGCCGTCAAAACCAGCGTTAGAGGCTCCTAACGCTGGTTTTGGCCGCCCGCTGGTATTTGGAGTCAGTGATTAAAGGGTCTAACGCTCACTTTTCAGCCGCGACTTTTCCATACCGCAGATCCCCCTACGCCATTTGCGTATCCTATCTTTTCAATGGGATCTTTCTAACGCCGGTATTTAGAGTCGTTTCTGAAGTGAGCGTTAGAGCTCTAACGACAAAATTCCAGCCGCCTGAAAATAGCAGGAGTTAAGAGCTTTCTGGCTAACGCCGGTTCAAAAAGCTCTTAACTACTGTACTCTAAAGTACACTAACACCCATAAACTACCTATGTACCCCTAAACCGAGGTCCCCCCACATCGCCGCCACTCGATTAAAATTTTTAACCCCTAATCTGCCGCCCGCCACCTACGTTATACTTATGTACCCCTAATCTGCTGCCCCTAACCCCGCCGACCCCTGTATTACATTTATTAACCCCTAACCTGCCCCCCACAACGTCGCCGCCAGCTACTTAAAATAATTAACCCCTAATCTTCCGACCGCAAAGCGCCGCCACCTACGTTATCCTTATGTACCCCTAATCTGCTACCCCTAACACCGCCGACCCCTATATTATATTTATTAACCCCTAATCTGCCCCCCTCAACGTCGCCGACACCTGCCTACACTTATTAACCCCTAATCTGCCGAGCGGACCTGAGCGCTACTATAATAAAGTTATTAACCCCTAACCCGCCTCACTAACCCTATCATAAATAGTATTAACCCCTAATCTGCCCTCCCTAACATCGCCGACACCTAACTTCAATTATTAACCCCTAATCTGACGACCGGAGCTCACCGCTATTCTAATAAATTGATTAACCCCTAAAGCTAAGTCTAACCCTAACACTAACACCCCCCTAACTTAAATATAATTTACATCTAACGAAATTAATTAACTCTTATTAAATAAATGATTCCTATTTAAAGCTAAATACTTACCTGTAAAATAAATCCTAAAATAGCTATAATATAATTATAATTTATATTGTAGCTATATTAGGATTTATTTTACAGGTAACTTTTTAATTATTTTAACCAGGTACAATAGCTATTAAATAGTTAAGAACTATTTAATAGTTACCTAGTTAAAATAATAACAAATTTACCTGTAAAATAAATCCTAACCTAAGATATAATTAAATCTAACACTACCCTATCAATAAATTAATTAAATAAACTACCTACAATTACCTACAATTAACCTAACACTACACTATCAATAAATTAATTAAACACAATTCCTACAAATAAATACAATTAAATAAACTAGCTAAAGTACAAAAAATAAAAAAGAACTAAGTTACAAAAAATAATAAAATATTTACAAACATAAGAAAAATATTACAACAATTTTAAACTAATTACACCTACTCTAAGCCCCCTAATAAAATAACAAAGACCCCCAAAATAAAAAATTCCCTACCCTATTCTAAATTAAAAAAGTTACAAGCTCTTTTACCTTACCAGCCCTGAACAGGGCCCTTTGCAGGGCATGCCCCAAGGATTTCAGCTCTTTTGCCTGTAAAAAAAAACATACCATACCCCCCCCCCCAACATTACAACCCACCACCCACATACCCCTAATCTAACCCAAACCCCCCTTAAATAAACCTAACACTAAGCCCCTGAAGATCTTCCTACCTTGTCTTCACCATACCAGGTTCACCGATCCGTCCTGGCTCCAACATCTTCATCCAACCCAAGCGGGGGTTGGCGATCCATCATCCGGTGCTGAAGAGGTCCAGAAGAGGCTCCAAAGTCTTCCTCCTATCCGGCAAGAAGAGGACATCCGGACCGGCAAACATCTTCTCCAAGCGGCATCTTCAATCTTCTTCCATCCGGTGCGGAGCGGGTCCATCTTGAAGCAGGCGACGCGGATCCATCCTCTTCTTCCGTTGTCTCCCGACGAATGACGGTTCCTTTAAGGGACGTCATCCAAGATGGCGTCCCTCGAATTCCGATTGGCTGATAGGATTCTATCAGCCAATCGGAATTAAGGTAGGAATTTTCTGATTGGCTGATGGAATCAGCCAATCAGAATCAAGTTCAATCCGATTGGCTGATTCAATCAGCCAATCAGATTGAGCTCGCATTCTATTGGCTGATCGGAACAGCCAATAGAATGCGAGCTCAATCTGATTGGCTGATTGGATCAGCCAATCGGATTGAACTTGATTCTGATTGGCTGATTCCATCAGCCAATCAGAAAATTCCTACCTTAATTCCGATTGGCTGATAGAATCCTATCAGCCAATCGGAATTCGAGGGACGCCATCTTGGATGACGTCCCTTAAAGGAACCGTCATTCGTCGGGAGACAACGGAAGAAGAGGTGAGATCCGGTCGGCAGATTAGGGGTTAATTATTGTAGGTAGGTGGAGGCGACGTTGGGGGCGGCAGATTAGGGGTTAATACTATTTATTATAGGGTTATTGAGGCGGGAGTGAGGCGGATTAGGGGTTAATACATTTATTATAGTAGCGGTGCAGTCCGGTCGTCAGATTAGGGGTTAATAAGTGTAGGTAGGTGGCGGCGACGTTGGGGGCGGCAGATTAGGGGTTAATAAATATTATTTAGGTGTCGGCTGTATTAGGGGCAGCAGATTAGGGGTACATAGGGATAACGTAGGTGGCGGCGGTGTACGGAGCGGCAGATTAGGGGTTAAAAAATTTTAATAGAGTGGCGGCGATGTGGGTGGGCCTCAGTTTAGGGTTATATAGGTAGTTTATGGGTGTTAGTGTACTTTAGAGCACAGTAGTTAAGAGCTTTATAAACCGGCGTTAGCCCAGAAAGTTCTTAACTACTGACTTTTTTCTACGGCTGGAGTTTTGTCGTTAGATTTCTAACGCTCACTTCAGCCAAGACTCTAAATACCGGCGTTAGAAAGATCCCATTGAAAAGATAGGATACGCAAATGGCGTAGGGGGATCTGCGGTATGGAAAAGTCGCGGCTGCAAAGTGAGCGTTAGACCCTTATCTGACTGACTCCAAATACCAGCGGGCGGTAAAAACCAGCGTTAGGAGCCTCTAACGCTGGTTTTGAAGGCTACCGCCAAACTCTAAATCTAGGCCTATGTGTTGTTATGACAAAATATTTAAAAGTCATTAAAGTAATATAAAAATAAAATGTAAAAATTATGATAGCATGGAAGCATTTTTTGCTGACAAAATTGCTTCTAGTGAGAAATCTACGGCTAGATTACGAGTCTTGGGTTAGCCTTAAAAAGCAGCGTTGAGAGGTCCCAACGCTGCTTTTTAATGCCCGCTGGTATTACGAGTCTGGCAGGTACAGGTGTACCGCTCACTTTTCTTCCATGACTCGAGCTTACCGCAAATCCCCTTACGTCAATTGCGTATCCTTTCTTTTTAATGGGATTTGCCTAACGCCGGTATTACGAGTCTTGGAAGAAGTGAGCGGTAGACTCTCTCCTGTCAAGACTCCTACCGCATTTAAAAGTCAGTAGTTAAGAGTTTTATGGGCTAACGCTGTAACATAAAACTCTTAACTAAAGTGCTAAAAAGTACACTAACACCCACAAACTACCTATTAACAACTAAACCGAGCCCCCCCCCCCACATCGCAAACACTTAAATAAAGTTTTTAACCCCTAATCTGCTGACCAGACATCGCCACCACTTTAATAAATATATTAACCCCTAAACCACCGCACTCCCGCCTCGCAAACACTAGTTTAATTTTATTAACCCCCTAATCTGCCGTCCCTAACATCGTCGACACCTATCTACATTTATTAACCCCTAATCTGCCACCCCCAATGTCGCCGCTACTATATTAAATGGACACTGAACCCAAATATTTTCTTCATGATTTAGACCGAGCATACAATTTTAAGTAACTTTCTAATTTACTCCTATTATCAATTTTTCTTCATTCTCTTGCTATCTTTATTTGAAAAAGAAGGCATCCAAGATTTTTTTTGGTTCAGTACTCTGGAAAGCAATTTTTTATTGGTGGATGGATTTATCCACCAATCAGCAAGAACAACCCAGGTTGTTCACCAAAAATGGGCCGGCATCTAAACTTACATTTTTGCATTTCAAATAAAGATACCAAGAGAATGAAGAAAATTTGATAATAGGAGTAAATTAGAAAGTTGCTTAAAATGTCATGCTCTATCTGAATCATAAAAGAAAAAATTTGGGTTCAGTGTCCCTTTAAAGGTATTAACCCCAAAACCTAAGTCTAAACCTAACCCTAACCCCCCCCTAATAAATATAATTTAAAATAATCTAAATACAATTACTACAATTAAATAAATTAATCCTATTTAAAACTAAATACTTACCTGTAAAATAAACCCTAAGCTAGCTACAATATAACTAATAGTTACATTGTAGCTAGCTTAGGGTTTATATTTATTTTACAGGCAACTTTGTATTTATTTTAACTAGGTAGAATAGTTATTAGTTATTAACTATTTAATAGCTACCTAGTTAAAATAAGTACAAATTTACCTGTAAAATAAATCCTAACCTAAGTTACAATTACACCTAACACTACACTATAATTAAATTAATCTACTAAATTACCTACAATTAAATACAATAAAATAAAATAAACTAAAGTACGAAAAACAACAAACACTAAATTACAGAAAATAAAAAAATAATTACAAAATGTTTAAACTAATTACACCTAATCTAATCCCCCTAATAAAATAAAAAAGCCCCCCAAAATAATAAAATTCCCTACCCTATACTAAATTACAAATAGCCCTTAAAAGGGCCTTTTGCGGAGCATTGCCCCAAAGTAAGCAGCTCTTTTATCTGTAAAAAGAAATACAATACCCCCCCAACATTAAAACCCACCACCCATACACCCAACCCTACTCTAAAACCCACCCAATCCCCCCTTAATAAAACCTAACACTACCCCCTTGAAGATCACCCTACCTTGAGATGTCTTCACCCAGCTGGGCACGAGTGGACCTCCAGAGGGGCAGAAGTCTTCATCCGATCCAGGCAGAAGAGGTCCTCCAAGCGGCAGAAGTCTTCATCCAGGCAGCATCTTCTATCTTCACCCATCCAGAGCGGAGCGGGTTCATCTTCAATCCAGCCGATGCGGAGCATCCTCTTCAAACGAAGTCCAATCGAAGAATGAAGGTTCCTTTAAATGACGTCATCCAAGATGGCGTCCCTTGAATTCCTATTAGCTGATAGGATTCTATCAGCCAATCGGAATTAAGGTAGGAAAAATTCTATTAGCTGATCAAATCAGCCAATAGGATTGAGGTCGCATTCTATTGCAAGCTCAATCCTATTGGCTGATTGGATCAGCCAATAGGATTGAACTTCAATCCTATTGGCTGATTGGATAAGCCAATAGGATTTTTCCTACCTTAAAGGGACATTAAACACTTTGAGGTGGTAATATAAAATGATAAATTGTATATATAAAACAACTCTGCAATATACTTTCATTATTTATTTTGTCCTCTTTGCCTGTAATTCCATTCTGAAATTGGGAGCTTTTCAGTTCCTGTTAGAAATGGAAGTGCAGAACACTGTTAAATCCAGCACAACCATTGGCTGCACACTCTAGTGACCTATTTATAACAGTCCCTAATTGGCCACAGCAGAGAAGGTAACACAAGTTACAACATGGCAGCTCCCAGTGTTTTATAGACACTAAGGCCTAGATTTGGAGTTCGGCGGTAGCCGTCAAAACCAGCGTTAGAGGCTCCTAACGCTGGTTTTGGCCGCCCGCTGGTATTTGGAGTCAGTGATTAAAGGGTCTAACGCTCACTTTTCAGCCGCGACTTTTCCATACCGCAGATCCCCCTACGCCATTTGCGTATCCTATCTTTTCAATGGGATCTTTCTAACGCCGGTATTTAGAGTCGTTTCTGAAGTGAGCGTTAGAGCTCTAACGACAAAATTCCAGCCGCCTGAAAATAGCAGGAGTTAAGAGCTTTCTGGCTAACGCCGGTTCAAAAAGCTCTTAACTACTGTACCCTAAAGTACACTAACACCCATAAACTACCTATGTACCCCTAAACCGAGGTCCCCCCACATCGCCGCCACTCGATTAAAATTTTTAACCCCTAATCTGCCGCCCGCCACCTACGTTATACTTATGTACCCCTAATCTGCTGCCCCTAACCCCGCCGACCCCTGTATTACATTTATTAACCCCTAACCTGCCCCCCACAACGTCGCCGCCAGCTACTTAAAATAATTAACCCCTAATCTTCCGACCGCAAAGCGCCGCCACCTACGTTATCCCTATGTACCCCTAATCTGCTACCCCTAACACCGCCGACCCCTATATTATATTTATTAACCCCTAATCTGCCCCCCTCAACGTCGCCGACACCTGCCTACACTTATTAACCCCTAATCTGCCGAGCGGACCTGAGCGCTACTATAATAAAGTTATTAACCCCTAACCCGCCTCACTAACCCTATCATAAATAGTATTAACCCCTAATCTGCCCTCCCTAACATCGCCGACACCTAACTTCAATTATTAACCCCTAATCTGACGACCGGAGCTCACCGCTATTCTAATAAATTGATTAACCCCTAAAGCTAAGTCTAACCCTAACACTAACACCCCCCTAACTTAAATATAATTTACATCTAACGAAATTAATTAACTCTTATTAAATAAATGATTCCTATTTAAAGCTAAATACTTGCCTGTAAAATAAATATTAATCCTAAAATAGCTATAATATAAATTATAATTATATTATAGCTATTTTAGGATTAATATTTATTTTACAGGTAACTTTTTAATTATTTTAACCAGGTACAATAGCTATTAAATAGTTAAGAACTATTTAATAGTTACCTAGTTAAAATAATAACAAATTTACCTGTAAAATAAATCCTAACCTAAGATATAATTAAATCTAACACTACCCTATCAATAAATTAATTAAATAAACTACCTACAATTACCTACAATTAACCTAACACTACACTATCAATAAATTAATTAAACACAATTCCTACAAATAAATACAATTAAATAAACTAGCTAAAGTACAAAAAATAAAAAAGAACTAAGTTACAAAAAATAATAAAATATTTACAAACATAAGAAAAATATTACAACAATTTTAAACTAATTACACCTACTCTAAGCCCCCTAATAAAATAACAAAGACCCCCAAAATAAAAAATTCCCTACCCTATTCTAAATTAAAAAAGTTACAAGCTCTTTTACCTTACCAGCCCTGAACAGGGCCCTTTGCAGGGCATGCCCCAAGGATTTCAGCTCTTTTGCCTGTAAAAAAAAACATACCATACCCCCCCCCCAACATTACAACCCACCACCCACATACCCCTAATCTAACCCAAACCCCCCTTAAATAAACCTAACACTAAGCCCCTGAAGATCTTCCTACCTTGTCTTCACCATACCAGGTTCACCGATCCGTCCTGGCTCCAACATCTTCATCCAACCCAAGCGGGGGTTGGCGATCCATCATCCGGTGCTGAAGAGGTCCAGAAGAGGCTCCAAAGTCTTCCTCCTATCCGGCAAGAAGAGGACATCCGGACCGGCAAACATCTTCTCCAAGCGGCATCTTCAATCTTCTTCCATCCGGTGCGGAGCGGGTCCATCTTGAAGCAGGCGACGCGGATCCATCCTCTTCTTCCGTTGTCTCCCGACGAATGACGGTTCCTTTAAGGGACGTCATCCAAGATGGCGTCCCTCGAATTCCGATTGGCTGATAGGATTCTATCAGCCAATCGGAATTAAGGTAGGAATTTTCTGATTGGCTGATGGAATCAGCCAATCAGAATCAAGTTCAATCCGATTGGCTGATTCAATCAGCCAATCAGATTGAGCTCGCATTCTATTGGCTGATCGGAACAGCCAATAGAATGCGAGCTCAATCTGATTGGCTGATTGGATCAGCCAATCGGATTGAACTTGATTCTGATTGGCTGATTCCATCAGCCAATCAGAAAATTCCTACCTTAATTCCGATTGGCTGATAGAATCCTATCAGCCAATCGGAATTCGAGGGACGCCATCTTGGATGACGTCCCTTAAAGGAACCGTCATTCGTCGGGAGACAACGGAAGAAAAGGATGGATCCGCGTCGCCTGCTTCAAGATGGACCCGCTCCGCACCGGATGGAAG
Source organism: Bombina bombina (assembly GCF_027579735.1). Taxonomy (NCBI): domain Eukaryota; kingdom Metazoa; phylum Chordata; class Amphibia; order Anura; family Bombinatoridae; genus Bombina; species Bombina bombina. Next base: position 1,134,372,335 of record NC_069502.1, read on the forward strand.
AAGATTGAAGATGCCGCTTGGAGAAGATGTTTGCCGGTCCGGATGTCCTCTTCTTGCCGGATAGGAGGAAGACTTTGGAGCCTCTTCTGGACCTCTTCAGCACCGGATGATGGATCGCCAACCCCCGCTTGGGTTGGATGAAGATGTTGGAGCCAGGACGGATCGGTGAACCTGGTATGGTGAAGACAAGGTAGGAAGATCTTCAGGGGCTAAGTGTTAGGTTTATTTAAGGGGGGTTTGGGTTAGATTAGGGGTATGTGGGTGGTGGGTTGTAATGTTGGGGGGGGGGTATGGTATGGTTTTTTTTACAGGCAAAAGAGCTGAAATCCTTGGGGCATGCCCCGCAAAGGGCCCTGTTCAGGGCTGGTAAGGTAAAAGAGCTTGTAACTTTTTTAATTTAGAATAGGGTAGGGAATTTTTTATTTTGGGGGTCTTTGTTATTTTATTAGGGGGCTTAGAGTAGGTGTAATTAGTTTAAAATTGTTGTAATATTTTTCTTATGTTTGTAAATATTTTATTATTTTTTGTAACTTAGTTCTTTTTTATTTTTTGTACTTTAGCTAGTTTATTTAATTGTATTTATTTGTAGGAATTGTGTTTAATTAATTTATTGATAGTGTAGTGTTAGGTTAATTGTAGGTAATTGTAGGTAGTTTATTTAATTAATTTATTGATAGGGTAGTGTTAGGTTTAATTATATCTTAGGTTAGGATTTATTTTACAGGTAAATTTGTTATTATTTTAACTAGGTAACTATTAAATAGTTCTTAACTATTTAATAGCTATTGTACCTGGTAAAAATAATTAAAAAGTTGCCTGTAAAATAAATATTAATCCTAAAATAGCTATAATATAATTATAATTTATATTGTAGCTATATTAGGATTTATTTTACAGGTAAGTATTTAGCTTTAAATAGGAATAAGTTATTTAATAAGAGTTAATTTATTTCGTTAGATGTAAATTATATTTAAGTTAGGGGGGTGTTAGTATTAGGGTTAGACTTAGCTTTAGGGGTTAATACATTTATTATAGTAGCGGTGAGGTCCGCTCGGCAGATTAGGGGTTAATAATTGAAGGTAGGTGTCGGCGATGTTAGGGAGGGCAGATTAGGGGTTAATACTATTTATGATAGGGTTAGTGAGGCGGATTTGGGGTTAATAACTTTATTATAGTAGCGCTCAGGTCCGCTCGGCAGATTAGGAGTTAATAAGTGTAGGCAGGTGTCGGCGACGTTGAGGGGGGCAGATTAGGGGTTAATAAATATAATATAGGGGTCGGCGATGTTAGGGCAGCAGATTAGGGGTACATAGGGATAATGTAAGTTGCGGCGGTTTACGGAGCGGAAGATTAGGGGTTAATAATAATATGCAGGGGTCAGCGATAGCGGGGGCGGAAGATTAGGGGTTAATAAGTGTAAGGTTAGGGGTGTTTAGACTCGGGGTACATGTTAGAGTGTTAGGTGCAGACGTAGGAAGTGTTTCCCCATAGAAAACAATGGGGCTGCGTTAGGAGCTGAACGCTGCTTTTTTGCAGGTGTTAGGTTTTTTTTCAGCTCAAACAGCCCCATTGTTTCCTATGGGAGAATCGTGCACGAGCACGTTTTTTAGGCCGGCCGCGTCCGTAAGCAACTCTGGTATCGAGAGTTGCATTTGCGGTAAAAATGCTCTACGCTCCTTTTTTGGAGCCTAACGCAGCATTTGTTTAAACTCTCGATACCAGAGTTAAATTTATGGTGCGGCCAGAAAAAAGCCCGCGGAGCGTTAACAGCCCTTTTACCGCCAAACTCCAAATCTAGGCCTAAAACTTTATACTTATGTTGTCACTTTTTAAATAACTAATGAAACTTTAAAAAATACATCTACATGTTAGGCATGGACTAATCTTTTATTTGAATGCATCATTCTATCTAGCATGTATTTAGTGTTTAATGTCCCTTTAATTCCGATTGGTTGATAGAATCCTATCAGCCAATCGGAATTCAAGGGACACCATCTTGGTTGACGTCATTTAAAGGAACCTTCATTCTTCGCTTGGACTTCGTTTGAAGAGGATGCTCCGCGTCGGCTGGATTGAAGATGGACCCGCTTCGCTCTGGATGGATGATGATAGAAGATGCCGCCTGGATGAAGACGCTTGGAGGACCTCTTCTGCCCAGATCGGATGAAGACTTCTGCCCGTCTGGAGGTCCACTTGTGCCCGACTGGGTGAAGACGTTTTAAGGTAGGGTGATCTTCAAGGGGGGTAGTGTTAGGTATTATTAAGGGGGGATTGGGTGGGTTTTAGAGTAGGGTTGGGTGTGTGGGTGGTGGGTTTTAATGTTGGGGGGGTATTGTATTTCTTTTTACAGGTAAAAGAGCTGATTACTTTGGGGCAATGCCTCGCAAAAGGCCCTTTTAAGGGATATTTGTAATTTAGTATAGGGTAGGGAATTTTATTTTTTGGGGGGGCTTCTTTATTTTATTAGGGGGATTAGATTAGGTGTAATTAGTTTAAAAATGTTGTAATTTTTTTTTTTCTATAATTTAGTGTTTGTTGTTTTTTGTACTTTAGTTTATTTAATTTAATTGTATTTAATTGTAGGTAATTTAGTAAATTAATTTAATGATAGTGTAGTGTTAGGTGTAATTGTAACTTAGGTTAGGATTTATTTTACAGGTAAATTTGTACTTATTTTAACTAGGTAGCTATTAAATAGTTGATAACTATTTAATAACTATTCTACCTTGTTAAAATAAATATAAAGTTGCCTGTAAAATAAATATAAACCCTAAGCTAGCTACAATGTAACTATTAGTTATATTGTAGCTATTTTAGGGTTTATTTTTTATTTAAGTATTTAGTTTTTAATAGGAATAATTTATTTAATTGTAGTTATTTTATTTAGATTTATTTAAATTAAATTTAAGTTAGGGGGTGTTAGGGTTAGACTTAGGTTTAGGGGTTAATAACTTTATTATAGTGGCGGCGACGTTGGCAGCGGCAAATTAGGGGTTAATAAATGTAGTTAGGTTGCGGTGACGTTGGGGGAGCAGATTAGGGGTTAATAAATATAATGTAGGGTTCGGCAATGTTGGGGGCAGCAGATTAGGGTTTCATAGGGATAATGTAGGTTGCGGCGGTGTCCGGAGTGGCAGATTAAGGGTTAATAATATAATGTAGGTGGCGGCGGTGTCCGGAGCGGCAGAGTAGGGGTTAATAAGTGTAAGATTTGGGGTGTTTAGACTCGGGTTTCATGTTAGGGTGTTAGATGTAGACATAAAATTCCTTTCCCCATAGGAATCAATGGGGCTGCGTTAGAAGCTGGACGCTGCTTTTTTGCAGGTGTTAGGTTTTTTTTTAGCCGGCTCAGCCCCATTGTTTCCTATGGGGAAATCGTGCACAAGCACGTTTAGCCATCTTACTGCTACTGTAAGCAGCGCTGGTATTGAGGTGAGATGTGAAGCTAAATTTTGCTCTACGCTCACCTTTTTGTGGCTAATGCCGGGTTGAAAAAAACCTTTAATACCAGCGTTGTCTTAAGGTAGCGTTAAAAAAAAAGGCTGGTTAGCAACGCACCCCTGTTACCGCAAAACTCGTAATTTAGGCGCTAGAGTTTAGTGATAACATCATGTGCATACAATCCTTCAAGCATACAGCGTTACTGCACAACACCACTGCTTGAACATAAGCAAAATGGTTATACTATACTTGTACATGTGATTTACCTCTGTAAGCCTGGTGGGTCAAATTTATAGTAAGATACGTCACAAAAACCTGTCAAAATGACGCTAGTAGTATCTGACTACCTCAGCAGACCTCAGAAAAGTTAGACGACCAGCAATATATAAACCATACACAAGGAAACACCCTAAAAGGAATGTTCTTACAACAGTAAGTCACCCAAAATTATTTTTTAGCAAAAGTCTTCTCCAAGGAATCCAAAAAGGTTTATTTAAAATAAAAAAAACAGATACAATAAAAAGTTCTCAACACATTTCAACAGCCCCTGACAAGAGCACAATCATTCATTCCAACAGACTATACTATGTTTCTTGCATAGTGACAGTCAGTAAATATTACATACTAACCTTAAACACCTGACTCTATCTTTATGTCACATTAATAGTTAATAGAACTGCACTTGATCTGTACTCAGGTAGGATCAAATGAGCAATGGTCAGAAAAGAAGGAAAAAACTGTTAAAGAATCTGACAACAGATCTAACATAAGCATCAAGTCTTATGGCTGAGATGAGGGTAACTGGAGACAGAATGTAATGCATTATGGGATAAAAAAAATCACAATTTTGCCTTTTTATCCAGTGAATGTCTGAGATGAGGCTTCCAGTTCATGCAATTAATTTGTGAAGAACATTGCTTAATCCACAAATTACTTTCAAGAATAAATGTAGCAGGGTATTGTGATGATCTACTATGAACAATATATATCTCTGTATCAGTAAAAGAGTTGTGTCTTCTCAGCAGTGTCAGGACAGCTTATCACATTGAAAAACTCAGCATGTATAGATTGCAATCTGCAAAAGGAAGCATGGCATAGTAGATAGACCATATTTGAGGGAATATTTCAAGCAAGAAAGAGAAGTAACCATGACCAAATAGTGAAAAATAACACATTTTAATTTATATATATATAGTAGAGCCATTATAAAGGTTTATTAGTGGAAAGGGCTTGACAAACATTAGGGGGGGAAAAGGTACATTTTAGGAAACTTTTTTTAGGTAGGACAATTGAAAGGGCTTACCTGTAGAAGAGTAGTCAACAGATGTGTTGTCACTAATGTATAATCTTTAGAAATACCTTGTGAAGCATAATGAAAAGTATAGCTAAGAAAAGACAGATGTGAGCAACTGGAGTGGTAGGAAAATAGATAACATTTTGATATTTTAGTAAATACATAATTCCTGTGTGCACACAGAATCAAATGGTACTGTGAGTGCACTGAATATCATAGAGGCCATAAAATATTTGTATCAATTCTGGTCTGTTCTGAATTAAATAAAAATGAAAACAAATATGATAAAACTTTTGGTAATTACTTAAATGATATTGAGAGAAAAAGTATATATATATTTTTTTTAAAGTGTTTCCCTACAGCAACTTGATACTTTTATAAACAAAAAAGGAGATCTGAAAGGCACCTTTCTACAAAACAATTGATTTGCTTCATTTCATTGAAACGGCAAATGCTTTAATGGCTCATTCCATATTTGCAATTGATTGGTCTTTTCTATAATGGAACTGATATGTTGTAGTCTTAAACACCATAAACTAGATCAGAAACTTCCTGCGCTAGGCAATAAACACAGCAGATTTAAGATGTGCTATTCACCATGGAAGTGTACCCATCTATGTGTCAATTTGCAACTAAAGACATCAAGAAATGTGTTCTTCATGCTCAGATGCCTTTGCAAGTTGCAAACAGTTCTGAGTACATGTTGTAACTCAATATGCAAACAGGATTCAGAATATGAAAGACTTAAGACAAAGAAGTATTTGACCTTGAATATTACTGTACCTTAATCCTTAGGTACAAACAGTGATGCGTTTTCACATCATTTGGTCTCTTCGTTTTATGATGTAAAGTACATAATATAAAACATCTAAAAAATAATTAAATCGTTTCAAGTATAGTAATCAGCTGGAAATTATGTTTTTTTTTTTATTTTTGTATCTATTCCAAGGATGTAAATATGAAGGACAAGTAAGATATGAGGAGGTTGATAGGAAGTTATAAGACAGACTATTCAAAGATTTCAATCAGTATAATGGAAAATAAGTCAAAGACAAGGGTAAAAGTTGTTTTATTAAATGAGATTTGAAAAAGAAAAGGTGGTGACATATACTATGAAGAGGACTGATTTAGACTTGGGGGGGGGGGGCAAAAGCGGTCAAACTGGTCTTTATTTAATTGTGTGAAGTATGGAAGAGGATTATTAATTATGTATAAAGGTTTAAAAACTGGGGACCATATGAAAATATCTTGATGAAACTCAAACTTTGCTTACCACAATCTTTGTACCTATATATACAGCATACTGTATATATATATATATATATATATATATATATATATATATATATATATATATATATATATATACTGTATATACAGTTGTATGCAAAAGTTTACTCACCAATTTCCATGATATTAATTTATAAATAATTGGGTGTTTGGATGAGCAATTTCATTTTGATCTATCAAATCATAAAATGACACAGTAATATTTCAGTAGTGAAATGAGGTTTATTGGATTAACAGAAAATGTGCAATATGCATCAAAACGAAATTAGACAGGTGCATAAATTTGGGCACCCCAACAGAAATATTGCATCAATATTTAGTAGAGCCTCCTTTAGCAGAAATAACAGCCTCTAGACGCGTCCTATAGCCTGTAATGAGTATGGATTAGATAAATAGAGGCGCTGGTCTTCAATATTATGGTGCACACTGAAGAAAGAAAACTTGACTTGTGATTTGCAGAAGTTAACAACAAAATAATGTGCAGTATACTCACTCCGAAAATTTCAGAGTTCAGCTTCTTCATAAGGATATATATCCTGGTTTTCCCATGATGTTCTTTAGTATTCCGAGTAATTCGGAATCCGGCTCCTCAAAGATAGTTGGTAACTTTAGAATACTTCCAAAAAAGGCAGCAAAAAAATACTTGTTGTATCAAACAAATATTTATTAAAACATATCAAAAAGCTCTTTTTCAGCTTGGCTCTACGCGTTTCAACGACTAAATCGTCTTTTTCAAGAGCAGTAAAAAACAATTGGAAGTCTGTAATGAGTGTCTGGATTCTGGATGAAGGTATTTTGGACCATTCCTCCTTGCAAAACATCTCCAGTTCAGTTAGGTTTGATGGTTGCCGAGCATGGACAGCCCGCTTCAAATCACCCCACAGATTTTCAATGATATTCAGGTCTGGGGACTGGGATGGCCATCCCAGAACATTGTTCTTGTTCCTCTGCATAAATGCCAGAGTAGATTTTTAACAATGTTTTGGGGTGTTGGTCCCACAGCATGATGGAACATCCACCAAATTTTACTGTGGGTAGCAAGTGTTTGTCTTGGAACACTGTGTTCTTTTGCCGCCATAGATAACTCCCCTTGTTATGACCAAATAACTCAATCTTTGTTTCATCAGTCCACAGCACCTTCTTCAAAAGTGAAGCTGTCTTGTCCAAATGTGCGTTTGCATACCTCAAGCGACTCTGTTTGTGGCGTGTGTGCAGAAAAGCCTTTTTCCGCATCAATCTCCCATACAGCTTCTCCTTGTGCAAAGTGCGCTGAATTGTTGAACGATGCACAGTGACACCATCTGCAACAAGATGATGTTGTAGGTCTTTGGAGGTTTTCTGTGGGCTGTTTTTGACCGTTCTCACCATCCTTTGCCTTTGCCTATCCAATATTTTACTTGACCTGCAACTTCTGGCCTTAACAAGAACTGTGCCTGTGGTCTTCCATTTTCTCACTATGTTATTCACAGTAGACACTGACAGCTTAAATCTGTGCAATAACTTTTTGTAGCCTTCCCCTAAACCATAATGTTGAACAATCTTTGTTTTCAGGTCATTTGAGAGTTGTTTTGAGGCCCCCATGTTGCCACTCTTCAGAGGAGAGTTAAAGAGAACAACAACTTGCAATTGGCCACCTTAAAGGGACACCAAACCCCAATTCTTTCTTTCGTGAGACATTTTAAGCAACTTTCTAATTTACTCCTATTATCAAATGTTATTCATTCTCTTGGTATCGTTATTTGAAATGCAAGAATGTAAGTTTAGATGTCGGCCCATTTTTGGTGAACAACCTGGGTTGTTCTTGCTGATTGGTGGATAAATTCATCCACCAATCAAAAAGTGCTGTCCAGAGGTCTGAACTAAAAAAAAAGCTTACATGCATTCTTTTTCAAATAAATATAGCAAGAGAACAAAGAGAATGATAATAGGAGTAAATTAGAAAGTTGCTTAAAATTGCATGCTCTATCTGAATCATGAAAGAAAAAAATGTGGGTTCAGTGTCTCATGATTGGATGCACCTGTCTATGAAGTTCAAGGCTTAATGGGCTCACCAAACCAATTGTGTGTTCCAATTAATCAGTCCTAGGTAGTTACAGGTGTTCAAATCAACAAAATGACAAGGGTGCCCAAATGTATGCACCTGTCTAATTTCTTTTGATGCATATTGCACATTTTCTGTTAATCCAATAAACTTCATTTCACTTCTGAAATATTACTGTGTCCTTCAGTTATTTGATAGATCAAAATAAAATTGCTGATCCAAACACCCAATTATTTATAAATGAATATCATGGAAATTCTCAGGGGTGCGTAAGCTTTTGCATACAACTGTATATATATATATATATATATATATATATATATATATATATATACAAAATCAGGAGAAAGGAATGCATATCTAGACTGGACCGGGTACACATCCCATGACTCATAAACAGGCCCAGCTTTGGTTGCTATCGCACTCACATAAAGCTCCTCTATTTACAGAGTCACAGGAGAATTACAAAATCAGATAATACATACATCAGTCTTTGATACCATACAAGTCCCAACAAGTGTCTCATACTCAACAAGTTGAATTTTGCTGCAAAAAGATTGATAGATAAAGACAATTAAATATAAAACATTGGCAATGTGAGTCCTTTTCAAATGGAAACTTAAACCAGAATTTTACAGAATTTTTCTGGGTGGAGGGTTTAGGGGTGAAGCAAACAAAAAAAATGCCCCAAACAAAGTAATATCAGTGGACATGTGCACTAGGAAATAATTGTTATTTGTACACTTGAGCTGCACATAATTTTAAAAATGGGTCTGATTTGCATACAAAAGTGGGTGGTTATGTCTTAATATAAAGCATTATAAATCCCCCACTGGGCAGCTATATGTGATGTTTATCTAAAGATAGATAGACAGACAGGCAGAAAGACAGACAGACCGACAGACAGACAAACAGACAGATAGATGATAGATAGAAACATATAAAATAAATGGTTGTTTTAATAAATAAATAAACAGTCCAACAAATAAAACATACAGAATCTATCACAGGATGATAAATCCCCGCACACCTAAATAACTAAACCAATCTCTTACTTGCACTCTTGTATTCTCATACTGAAATATTAAGACAAAGATCTAACTGACCACTTGTAACATGGAGCACACACTTTTGACAATATCTGGGGGTCGATCCGATAAAAATCGTCGCCCGCAAAAGTCGGCGACGCCAATATTTGCGCGGGTTTGGTATCCTATATAGGGCGTAACCTAGAAGTTACGCGCGTATATTTCTGCCGTCGCCCGTAGTTTTTTGGCCCATAGGCAGGTATAACAAAACCCGCGCAATTTGGTATCCAATATACAGCGTAAGGACTTACGTGGCGAAAATGGAGAAATCTTACTCCATTTTCACCTCGCCACAAAAAGCAGCCATAAGAAGCCTTACGCTGACTATTGGAGCTCCGTAACTCCCTAAACTGGCTGCTAAAATAAACCTAACACCTAACGCATGCGCAATATCTATCTCCCTGTCAACCGCGATCTTCTAAAATAAACCTAACACCTAACGCATGCGCAATGTCTATCTCCCTGTCAACCGCGATCTGCTAAAATAAACCTAACACCTAACGCATGCGCAATGTCTATCTCCCTGTCAACCGCGATCCCCCGCCGCAATCCCTAATAAAGTATTTAACCCCTAAACCGCCGCCATCTACATAAACTAACCCCCTACTGTGAGCCCCTAAAACCGCCACCATCTAACTGATCTATCCCCTAATGTGAACCCCTAAAACCGCCACCATCTAACTGATCTATCCCCTAATGTGAACCCCTTACACCGCCGCCATCTATATTAAAATTATTAACCCCTAATTTAATCTACCTACCCCGCCGCCAGCTATATTATCTATATTAACCCTAAGTATATTATAGTTAATATAGTTATTACATTATATATATTAACTATATTAACCCTAATTATATTAGGGTTAATATAGTTAATATAGTTACTATAGAATTTATATAAACTATATTAACTCTATCTAACCCTAACACCCCTAACTAAATTCTTATTAAATAAATCTAATTCATATTATAAACTAAAATATTCCTATTTAAATCTAAATAATTACCTATAAAATAAACCCTAAGATAGCTACAATGTAATTAATAATTACATTATAGCTATGTTAGGGTTTATATTTATTTTACAGGTAAATTGTTAATTATTTTAACTAGGTATAATAGCTATTAAATAGTTATGAACTATTTAAGAGCTACCTAGTTAAAATAATTACCCAATTACCTGTAAAATAAATCCTAACCTAAGTTACAAATACACCTACACTATCAATAAATTAAATAAACTACAATCGGATTGAACTTGAATCTGATTGGCTGATTCAATCAGCCAATCAGATTTTTCTACCTTAATTCCAATTGGCTGATAGAATCCTATCAGCCAATCGGAATTCGACGGACGCCATCTTGGATGATGTCATTTAAAGGAACCTCATTCGTCGGGAAGTCGTCGTGCCGGAAGGATGCTCCGCGGCGGAGGAGCGAAGTAAGAAGATTGAAGATGCCGATTTGCTTGAAGACGTCGCCGATGGAAGAAGACTCTCTGCCGCTTGCTTCAAGACATCGCCCGGATGGAAGAAGATTTCACTGCCGCTTGCTGGAACACATCGATCGGATGAGGAGTTCTGCCCGGCGGGGTGAATACAAGGTAGGGAGATCTTCAGGGGCGTAGTGTTAGGTTTATTTAAGGGGGGTTTGGGTTAGATTAGGGGTATGTGGGTGGTGAGTTGTAATGTTGGGGGGTGGTATTGTGTTTTTTTTTGCAGGCAAAAGAGCAGTTTTCTTTGGGGCATGCCCCCACAAAAGGCCCTTTTAAGGGCTGGTAAGGTAAAAGAGCTTTGAACTTGTTTTAATTTAGAATAGGGTAGGGAATTTTTTTATTTTGGGGGGCTTTATTATTTTATTAGGGGGCTTAGAATAGGTGTAATTAGCTTAAAAATCTTGTAATCTTTTTTTTATTTTTTGTAATTTAGTGTTTGTTTTTTTTGTAATTTAGTTTAGTTTATTTAATTGTATTTTTAGATAGATATTTGTAGTTTATTTAATTTATTGATAGTGTAGATGTATTTGTAACTTAGGTTAGGATTTATTTTACAGGTAATTGGGTAATTATTTTAACTAGGTAGCTCTTAAATAGTTCATAACTATTTTTTAATAGCTATTATACCTAGTTAAAATAATTAACAATTTACCTGTAAAATAAATATAAACCCTAACATAGCTATAATGTAATTATTAATTACATTGTAGCTATCTTAGGGTTTATTTTATAGGTAAGTATTTAGATTTAAATAGGAATATTTTAATTAATAATATTAATATTAGATTTATTTTAATAAGAGTTTAGTTAGGATGTTAGAGTTAGATAGGGTTATTATACTTAATATATATATAATATAATAACGATATTAACTATATTAACCCTAATATAATTAGGGTTAATATAGTTAATATATATAATATAATAACTATATTAACTATATTAACCCTAATATAATTAGGGTTAATATAGTTAATATAGCTGGCGGCGGTGTAGGGGGATTAGATTAGGGGTTAATACATTTATTATAGGTGGCCGCGGTGTAGGGGGATGTAGATTGTAGGCAAAAGAGCAGTTTACTTTGTGACAAAGCCCCGCCAAAAGCCCTTTTAAGGGCTGGCAAAAGAGCTGTTACTTTGGGGCATGCCCCGCAAAAAGCCCTTTTAAGGGCTGGCAAAAGAGCTGTTACTTTGGGGCAATGCCTTGCAAAAAGCCCTTTTCAGGGCTATTTGTAGGGTTAGACTTAGGTTTAGTGGTAGGGATAGTTTAGTATTTTAGGGGTTAAATAATTTAATATAGATGGCGGCGGGGTAGGGGGATTAGATTAGGCGTTAATAATTTTAAAATAGCGGCGTGGTAGGGGCTCACTTTAGGGGGTAGGTAAGGTAGATGGCGGCGGTGTTAGGGGCTCACTTTAGGGGGTTATAGATTTAATATAGCTGGCGGCGGGCTCCGGGAGCGGCGGTTTAGGGGTTAATACATATTTTATTGTTAGGATAGTGAGGGGGGATAGCGGATAGAGGGTTAGACGTGTCAGGCTATGTTAGGGAGGCGTGTTAGACTTGTCGGGCTATGTTAGGGAGGCGTGTTAGACAGTGCGGGTGATTTAGACTTTAGTCAGGTTTTGTAGGCGCCGGCAGTTTCTAACGTGCCGCAAGTCACTGGCGACGCCAGAAATTTGTACTTGCGCAGATTTCTGGACGTTAGCATCTGACGGCGCAGTATATGGGATAGCTCGAGTTGCGAGCTGAAACTGCGGGCGACGCGGGTTCCCTCGCTTGCGCCGCAAACTACGATCTATATCGGATCGCGCCCCTGTTCAGCTCGCAACTCGAGCTATCCCATATACTGCGCCGTCAGATGCTAACGTGCCGTAAGTCTGACAAACCAGCGATGTCCAGAAATCTGCGCAAGTACAAATTTCTGGCGTCGCCAGTGACTTGCGGCACGTTAGAAACTGCCGGCGCCTACAAAACCTGACTAAAGTCTAAATCACCCGCACTGTCTAACACGCCTCCCTAACATAGCCCGACAAGTCTAACACGCCTCCCTAACATAGCCCGACACGTCTAACCCTCTATCCGCTATCCCCCCTCACTATCCTAACAATAAAATATGTATTAACCCCTAAACCGCCGCTCCCGGAGCCTGCCGCCAGCTATATTAAATCTATAACCCCCTAAAGTGAGCCCCTAACACCGCCGCCATCTACCTTACCTACCCCCTAAAGTGAGCCCCTACCCCGCCGCTATTTTAAAATTATTAACCCCTAATCTAATCCCCCTACCCCGCCGCCATCTATATTAAATTATTTAACCCCTAAAATACTAAACTATCCCTACCACTAAACCTAAGTCTAACCCTACAAATAGCCCTGAAAAGGGCTTTTTGCGTGGCATTGCCCCAAAGTAACAGCTCTTTTGCCAGCCCTTAAAAGGGCTTTTTGCGGGGCATGCCCCAAAGTAACAGCTCTTTTGCCAGCCCTTAAAAGGGCTTTTGGCGGGGCTTTGTCACAAAGTAAACTGCTCTTTTGCCTACAATCTACATCCCCCTACACCGCGGCCACCTATAATAAATGTATTAACCCCTAATCTAATCCCCCTACACCGCCGCCAGCTATATTAACTATATTAACCCTAATTATATTAGGGTTAATATAGTTAATATAGTTATTATATTATATATATTAACCCTAATTATATTAGGGTTAATATAGTTAATATCGTTATTATATTATATATATATTAAGTATAATAACCCTATCTAACTCTAACATCCTAACTAAACTCTTATTAAAATAAATCTAATATTAATATTATTAATTAAAATATTCCTATTTAAATCTAAATACTTACCTATAAAATAAACCCTAAGATAGCTACAATGTAATTAATAATTACATTATAGCTATGTTAGGGTTTATATTTATGTTACAGGTAAATTGTTAATTATTTTAACTAGGTATAATAGCTATTAAATAGTTATTAACTATTTAAGAGCTACCTAGTTAAAATAATTACCCAATTACCTGTAAAATAAATCCTAACCTAAGTTACAAATACACCTACACTATCAATAAATTAAATAAACTACAAATATCTATCTAAAAATACAATTAAATAAACTAAACTAAATTACAAAAAAACCCCACTAAATTACAAAAAATAAAAAAAAGATTACAAGATTTTTAAGCTAATTACACCTATTCTAAGCCCCCTAATAAAATAATAAAGCCCCCCAAAATAAAAAAATCCCCTACCCTATTCTAAATTAAAACAAGTTCAAAGCTCTTTTACCTTACCAGCCCTTAAAAGGGCCTTTTGTGGGGGCATGCCCCAAAGAAAACTGCTCTTTTGCCTGCAAAAAAAAACACAATACCACCCCCCAACATTACAACCCACCACCCACATACCCCTAATCTAACCCAAACCCCCCTTAAATAAACCTAACACTACCCCCCCTGAAGATCTCCCTACCTTGTATTCACCCCGCTGGGCAGAACTCCTCATCCGATCGATGTGTTCCAGCAAGCGGCAGTGAAGTCTTCTTCCATCCGGGCGATGTCTTGAAGCAAGCGGCAGAGAGTCTTCTTCCATCAGCGACGTCTTCAAGCAAATCGGCATCTTCAATCTTCTTACTTCGCTCCTCCGCCGCGGAGCATCCTTCCGGCACGACAACTTCCCGACGAATGAGGTTCCTTTAAATGACATCATCCAAGATGGCGTCCGTCGAATTCCGATTGGCTGATAGGATTCTATCAGCCAATCGGAATTAAGGTAGAAAAATCTGATTGGCTGATTGAATTAGCCAATCAGATTCAAGTTCAATCCGATTGGCTATTATACCTAGTTAAAATAATTAACAATTTACCTGTAAAATAAATATAAACCCTAACATAGCTATAATGTAATTATTAATTACATTGTAGCTATCTTAGGATTTATTTTATAGGTAAGTATTTAGATTTAAATAGGAATATTTTAGTTTATAATATGAATTAGATTTATTTAATAAGAATTTAGTTAGGGGTGTTAGGGTTAGATAGAGTTAATATAGTTTATATAAATACTATAGTAACTATATTAACCCTAATATAATTAGGGTTAATATAGTTAATATATATAATATAATAACTATATTAACTATAATATACTTAGGGTTAATATAGATAATATAGCTGGCGGCGGGGTAGGTAGATTAAATTAGGGGTTAATAATTTTAATATAGATGGCGGCGGTGTAAGGGGTTCACATTAGGGGATAGATCAGTTAGATGGTGGCGGTTTTAGGGGTTCACTAGGGGATAGATCAGTTAGATGGTGGCGGTTTTAGGGGCTCACAGTAGGGGGTTAGTTTATGTAGATGGCAGCGGTTTAGGGGTTAAATACTTTATTAGGGATTGCGGCGGGGGATCGTGGTTGACAGGGAGATAGACATTGCGCATGCGTTAGGTGTTAGGTTTATTTTAGCAGATCGCGGTTGACAGGGAGATAGACATTGCGCATGCGTTAGGTGTTAGGTTTATTTTAGAAGATCGCGGTTGACAGGGAGATAGACATTGCGCATGCGTTAGGTGTTAGGTTTATTTTAGCAGCCAGTTTAGGGAGTTACGGGGCTCCAATAGTCAGTGTAAGGCTTCTTACGGCTGCTTTTTGTGGCGAGGTGAAAATGGAGTAAGATTTCTCCATTTTCGCCACGTAAGTCCTTACGCTGTATATTGGATACCAAATTGCGCGGGTTTGGTATACCTGCCAATGGCCCAAAAAACTACGGGCGACGGCAGAAATATACGCGCGTAACTTCTAGGTTACGCCGTATATAGGATACCAAACCTGCGCAAATATTGGCGTCGCCGACTTTTGCGGGCGACGATTTTTATCGGATCGACCCCCTGATGTCTAGAGAAATACACCTTATATGTGCTGAGGCCTTTATACACTTTATTCCTATCCCTCTCTTCCTATATACACAAATCTCCTCTGTATCGCTCTCAGACAATGTGGGATTCCCCTTTACACTACATCTTTTCACACCCTCATGCTGAGCCCCTGCTATTTACTCATTATTACTCCTATAATCTTCTGTATGTCTCCCATACTCACTGGCATCTCTAGCCAGACTTCCTGTGGCTCTCCCTATACTCACTGCATGTTTCCTCAACACATCTGCTCCAAAATGCATTTCTTCTGGTTTCAATAATTTCAGCATCTATTCACTCCATTGTCATACCATTGTTCACTGTATGTATATATCCACCCCTTACATTATTGCTAATAATTACTGAATGATTTCTTATGTCTCTTCATCTTACATAATTCCTGATGGATTCCACTATGTGCCCTGCAGACTGTGGCCTAGATTTGGAGTTCGGCGGTAGCCGTCAAAACCAGCGTTAGAGTTTCCTAACGCTGGTTTTGGCCGCCTGCTGGTATTTGGAGTCAGTGATTAAAGGGTCTAACGCTCACTTTACAGCCGCGACTTTTCCATACCGCAGATCCCCCTACGCCATTTGCGTAGCCTATATTTTCAATGGGATCTTTCTAACGCTGGTATTTAGAGTCGTTTCTGAAGTGAGCGTTAGAGCTCTAACGACAATATTCCAGCCGCCTGAAAATAGCAGGAGTTAAGAGCTTTCTGGCTAACGCCGGTTTATAAAGCTCTTAACTACTGTACCCTAAAGTACACTAACACCCATAAACTACCTATGTACCCCTAAACCGAGGTCCCCCCACATCGCCGCCACTCGATTAAAATTTTTAACCCCTAATCTGCCGACCGCCACCTACGTTATATTTATGTACCCCTAATCTGCTGCCCCTAACCCCGCCGACCCCTGTATTATATTTATTCACCCCTAACCTGCCCCCCACAACGTCGCCGCCAGCTACTTACAATAATTAACCCCTAATCTTCCGACCGCAAAGCGCCGCCACCTACGTTATCCTTATGTACCCCTAATCTGCTGCCCTAACACCGCCGACCCCTATATTATATTTATTAACCCCTAATCTGCCCCCCTCAACGTCGCCGACACCTACCTACACTTATTAACCCCTAATCTGCCGAGCGGACCTGAGCGCTACTATAATAAAGTTATTAACCCCTAATCCGCCTCACTAACCCTATCATAAATAGTATTAACCCCTAATCTGCCCTCCCTAACATCGCCGACACCTACCTTCAATTATTAACCCCTAATCTGACGACCGGAGCTCACCGCTATTCTAATAAATGGATTAACCCCTAACACTAACACCCCCCTAAGTTAAATATAATTTTTATCTAACGAAATAAATTAACTCTTATTAAATAACTTATTCCTATTTAAAGCTAAATACTTACCTGTAAAATAAATCCTAATATAGCTACAATATAAATTATATTATAGCTATTTTAGGATTAATATTTATTTTACAGGCAACTTGGTAATTATTTTAACCAGGTACAATAGCTATTAAATAGTTAAGAACTATTTAATAGTTACCTAGTTAAAATAATAACAAATTTACCTGTAAAATAAATCCTAACCTAAGTTATAATTAAACCTAACACTACACTATCAATAAAATAATTAAATAAACTACCTACAATTACCTACAATTAACCTAACACTACACTATCAATAAATTAATTAAACACAATTCCTACAAATAAATACAATTAAATAAACTAGCTAAAGTACAAAAAATAAAAAAGAACTAAGTTACAGAAAATAAAAAAATATTTACAAACATAAGAAAAATATTACAACAATTTTAAACTAATTACACCTACTCTAAGCCCCCTAATAAAATAACAAAGCCCCCCAAAATAAAAAATTCCCTACCCTATTCTAAATTAAAAAAGTTACAAGCTCTTTTACCTTACCAGCCCTGAACAGGGCCCTTTGCGGGGCATGCCCCAAGAATTTCAGCTCTTTTGCCTGTAAAAAAAAACATACAATACCCCCCCCCAACATTACAACCCACCACCCACATACCCCTAATCTAACCCAAACCCCCCTTAAATAAACCTAACACTAATCCCCTGAAGATCTTCCTACCTTGTCTTCACCATCCAGGTATCACCGATCCGTCCTGGCTCCAAGATCTTCATCCAACCCAAGCGGGGGTTGGCGATCCATAATCCGGTGCTCCAAAGTCTTCCTCCTATCCGGCAAGAAGAGGACATCCGGACGGGCAAACATCTTCTCCAAGCGGCATCTTCGATCTTCTTCCATCCGGTGCGGAGCGGGTCCATCTTGAAGCAGGCGACGCGGATCCATCCTCTTCTTCCGATGTCTCCCGACTAATGACGGTTCCTTTAAGGGACGTCATCCAAGATGGCGTCCCTCGAATTCCGATTGGCTGATAGGATTCTATCAGCCAATCGGAATTAAGGTAGGAATTTTCTGATTGGCTGATGGAATCAGCCAATCAGAATCAAGTTCAATCCGATTGGCCGATCCCATCAGCCAATCAGATTGAGCTCGCATTCTATTGGCTGATCGGAACAGCCAATAGAATGCAAGCTCAATCTGATTGGCTGATTGGATCAGCCAATCGGATTGAACTTGATTCTGATTGGCTGATTCCATCAGCCAATCAGAAAATTCCTACCTTAATTCCGATTGGCTGATAGAATCCTATCAGCCAATCGGAATTCGAGGGACGCCATCTTGGATGACGTCCCTTAAAGGAACCGTCATTAGTCGGGAGACATCGGAAGAAGAGGATGGATCCGCGTCGCCTGCTTCAAGATGGACCCGCTCCGCACCGGATGGAAGAAGATCGAAGATGCCGCTTGGAGAAGATGTTTGCCGGTCCGGATGTCCTCTTCTTGCCGGATAGGAGGAAGACTTTGGAGCACCGGATTATGGATCGCCAACCCCCGCTTGGGTTGGATGAAGATCTTGGAGCCAGGACGGATCGGTGATACCTGGATGGTGAAGACAAGGTAGGAAGATCTTCAGGGGATTAGTGTTAGGTTTATTTAAGGGGGGTTTGGGTTAGATTAGGGGTATGTGGGTGGTGGGTTGTAATGTTGGGGGGGTATTGTATGTTTTTTTACAGGCAAAAGAGCTGAAATTCTTGGGGCATGCCCCGCAAAGGGCCCTGTTCAGGGCTGGTAAGGTAAAAGAGCTTGTAACTTTTTTAATTTAGAATAGGGTAGGGAATTTTTTATTTTGGGGGGCTTTGTTATTTTATTAGGGGGCTTAGAGTAGGTGTAATTAGTTTAAAATTGTTGTAATATTTTTCTTATGTTTGTAAATATTTTTTTATTTTCTGTAACTTAGTTCTTTTTTATTTTTTGTACTTTAGCTAGTTTATTTAATTGTATTTATTTGTAGGAATTGTGTTTAATTAATTTATTGATAGTGTAGTGTTAGGTTAATTGTAGGTAATTGTAGGTAGTTTATTTAATTATTTTATTGATAGTGTAGTGTTAGGTTTAATTATAACTTAGGTTAGGATTTATTTTACAGGTAATTTTGTAATTATTTTAACTAGGTAGCTATTAAATAGTTCTTAACTATTTAATAGCTATTGTACCTGGTTAAAATAAATACAAAGTTACCTGTAAAATAAATATTAATCCTAAAATAGCTATAATATAATTATAATTTATATTGTAGCTATATTTAGGGTTTATTTTACAGGTAAGTATTTAGCTTTAAATAGGAATAATTTATTTAATAAGAGTTAATTAATTTCGTTAGATAAAAATTATATTTAACTTAGGGGGGTGTTAGTGTTAGGGTTAGACTTAGCTTTAGGGGTTAATCCATTTATTAGAATAGCGGTGAGCTCCGATCGGAAGTTTAGGGGTTAATAATTGAAGGTAGGTGTCGGCGATGTTAGGGAGGGCAGATTAGGGGTTAATACTATTTATGATAGGGTTAGTGAGGCGGATTAGGGGTTAATAACTTTATTATAGTAGCGCTCAGGTCCGCTCGGCAGATTAGGGGTTAATAAGTGTAGGTAGGTGTCGGCGACGTTGTGGGGGGCAGATTAGGGGTTAATAAATATAACATAGGGGTCGGCGATGTTAGGGCAGCAGATTAGGGGTACATAGGGATAACGTAGGTGGCGGCGTTTTACGGAGCGGCAGATTAGGGGTTAAAAGTGTAATGCAGGGGTCAGCGATAGCGGGGGCGGCAGATTAGGGGTTAATAAGTGTAAGGGTAGGGGTGTTTAGACTCGGGGTACATGTTAGAGTGTTAGGTGCAGACGTAGGAAGTGTTTCCCCATAGGAAACAATGGGGCTGCGTTAGGAGCTGAACGCTGCTTTTTTGCAGGTGTTAGGTTTTTTTTCAGCTCAAACAGTCCCATTGTTTCCTATGGGAGAATCGTGCACGAGCACGTTTTTGAGGCCGGCCGCGTCCGTAAGCAACTCTGGTATCGAGAGTTGCATTTGCGGTAAAAATGCTCTACGCTCCTTTTTTGGAGCCTAACGCAGCATTTGTTTGAACTCTCGATACCAGAGTTAATTTTATGGTGCGGCCAGAAAAAAGCCCGCGGAGCGTTAACAGCCCTTTTACCGCCGAACTCCAAATCTAGGCCTGTATCTCTCTACATACCACATGTACTGTATATATCCATAGACTTTTGTATCGCTTCCAAAACTAGAGCATCACTTTATGTAACCTGTGTTTTCTCTGAGACCAACTACATATGAATAATTCTGCTTTCATTACCCAAGTATCTCATATCTCTCTTGCATTATTCTATACATTATTTGGGTAATCAATATTATTTAAGAAGACATGTGAACATTAAATCCTTAACATGACATACCATACTTAACCCTTATATTGGAACTAGGGCTGTGCTATATGGGGGGGGGGAAACAATATATTTTGATTAAATATTGTGATTGCAATTTTATTAAAATATTTTTTAAACATACAATTTTCCTTCAAAAATACATTTAACTTTCAAAACAGTGGCGCGTTCCCCTTGCAGTTTGCACTGCAGACTGAATAGGTCAGAGAAAAGAGCCCAGCCAGTCCGCCACCTTCCATGTCTGTGCACACCTCAGAACTGGAGCAACAAACCATGAGGCAAATAAAATGATGGTAGTATACTAACATGCTGTGACACTGATGTGATGCTCCTGGTCCGCCCCCCTGGAGGAGTGATCAGTGCTGCTGCTCGGCTGGAATAGAGGATTTGTGTGACTGACATGACATATTAAGGAAGCCGTTTTAGACTTTTTTTTTGCCTCCTCATGTGATTTAGGTATTGCATAGCCTCATTTTGCTATTAATTGCACAGCCCTAATTTGAAATATAATGGACAGCAACACTTTTAAAACCAGTGTGGGAGAGAGTAGGCTGGATGAAAAGGGACATAAGGATGGACTATAATCTTGTGGGGCAAACTACACATTTATTCATAGGGGTACAAATAAACCACTCTTGTCTGATCCATAGAAGAGAATGTTGGCCACAGGAAAAATTACTTAAGCTCATTACTTCCATACACCTTTAACTTTTTTTTCTCCTCTCGCATCTCTCTCAACATCCCTGCATCTCCACAATTTATTTTTGCATATTCCCACATCCCCATACATGTTTCTGAATTCTAGGTTTTTAAAATATCCTCAGTAAGAAGGGTCTTTTCTATTGCCCTAGGCCCATCCTAATGTGCTGTTTGCTCCTAACTCTTGTTCTCATTTCCTTTTTAGGGCCAGATTTGAAAAACTAGCCCCTAGGCACAGGATCTTTGGTTGCTTCAACTGACTAGAGTATGTTGATGGCATCACTAAACCATGCATTCACTACTGAGATCTAATAAAGTCCTATGAGTTTAGGTAGAAGGAATATGATTGGCTATACACAGCAGTAAGTTGTACACAATACAGAAAGTATGATAACAGGGTATTCAAAAGGGTTATTACTTGAGCAACAAAGATCACACATCTCTAGCAGAGGGAACCCTTAGGCAGTAGCTTATATTGCCACATGAGAAGTCTAAGGCTGTTTCTACTCCGTCTCTGTAATTATTACCAATTATTAAAGGGGCAGAAGACCCCAAAATTTTCTTTCATGATTCGGCTAGAACATACAATTTCAAACAACTTTCTAATTTACTTCTATTATAACATTTTCTTCATTCTCTTCATTGCGGAAGGAACAGCATTGCACTACTGGCAGCTAGCTAAACACATCTAGCTAACCAATGAGAAGAGACAAATGTGTGCAGGCACCAATCAGCAACTAGTTCACACTAGTGTAGGATATGTGCGTAATTCTTATCCAACAAGGGATACCAAGAGAACAAAGCACATTTGAAAATAGAAGTGAACTGAAAAGTGTCTTAAAATGGCATGCTCTATCTGAATCATGCAAGGTTAATATTGACTTTCCTCGCCCTTTACATTTACAAATAGAATATGCTCTAACTTCTTATTTATTATAAATTGTTACAGAAATAAAAGTTTTCTTGTGAGTCATTCTACATCAATTTAAAGTGGCAGGAAAAGAGAAGGGATTCTGTTCCATAATAAACAGCTTTGTGCCATAAAGTACACGTGTCTAGGGTGCACAATAATTTTAATGCCCCACTAATCCCTGTTTAACTTTTCTGATTAAATTACTTATAATGTCTCCTTAAAGGGGCAGTAAACTTACAAACTAATGTTACATAATTCTGAACATAGCGCAGAATTATATAACATTAGCTTACCGGCAGATGTATACTTAAAGTATTGCAGACATTTTTTATGTAAAAGTTCATTTTACCAGAACGCCTCTCCTTGCTCTACTAAGCGGGTCTGATTTTTTACACAGCGCATTGCGGCAACACTGTCTAGTCACAGTGTGCCCGTTCACACCATTAAAATGAATGTAGGTCGCTCCCACTCTGGTCTATTAAAGGAGCAAGCTACATTCATTTTAATGGCACAACTGGGCACACTGTGACTAGACCGTGTTGCTGCGATGCGCTGTGTAAAAAACCAGACCCGCTCATTAGAACAAGGAGCGGCGTTCTGATAAAATGAACTTTTACATAAGAATTTTCTGCAATACTTTAATGTATACATCTGCCGGTAAGCTAATGTTATATAATTCTGCGCTATGTGCAGAATTATTTAACATTAGTTTGTAAGTTTACTGCCCCTTTAAAGGGCTGTTAAATACAGTAGAACTGCACAGTCAACAAGTGAATAATAAGACAATGCAATAAAGCACTTTCATTTTGAATTGTAAAGGGCATGAAACCCATTTTTTTTCTTGCATGATTCAGATAGAGCATGTTATTTTAAACAACTTTCCAATTTACT
The DNA here is from genome assembly GCF_027579735.1 of Bombina bombina. NCBI lineage: Eukaryota > Metazoa > Chordata > Amphibia > Anura > Bombinatoridae > Bombina > Bombina bombina. The sequence continues at coordinate 1,134,395,250 of NC_069502.1, forward strand.
TCTATCATCTAATTTATTTTATCTTTTGTTTTGTTGGTATCCCTTGTTGAAAAGGATCCATAGGTAGGCTCAGGAGTTGCTGATTGGTGGCTGCACATATATGCCTCTTGTCACTGGTAAACCCAATGCGCTCAGCTAACTCCCAGTAGTGCATTGCTGCTGTTTCAACAAAGAATACCAAGAGAATTAAGCATATTAGATTAAAAAAATAAATTAGAAAGTAGTTTAAAATTGTTATCTCTAATTCATTAAATAAACATTTTGGGCTTTATGTCCCTTTAAATGAACTGTAGATTTTTTCCTAACCAATTACAAAACTTACTTCAATTTACCCCCTTCATCATGTGAAAACAATCAGTCAATCATGTACTCATACACACTGTAATCTTTTCCTCATACTCAGTAGGAGCTGCTGCCTCAAAACAGTGCATATAAAAAGACTGTGAGCAATCTGATAATGGAAGTAAATTGGAAAATCTCTTAAAATTGGGTAATCTATCTGAATCGTGAAAGTTTAATTTTGACTTTAATCTCCAGAGCAGGGTTCTCTTAATGGCCCCTTTTTAAGAAAGTCTGGCGGACCTGATCCGACAGTGCGGATCAGGTCCGCCAGACCTCGCTGAATAGGGCGAGCAATACGCTCGCCGTATTCAGCATTGCACCAGCAGCTCACAGGAGCTGCTGGTGCAACGTCGCCCCCTGCAGACTCGCGGCCAATGGGCCACCAACAGGGGGGTGTCAATCAACCCGATCGTACTCGATCGGGTTGATTTCTGGGGATGTCTGTCCGCCTGCTCAGTGCAGGCTTGCCAGAAACACGGGGCATCAAGCTCCATGCTTGATAGATAGGCCCCACAGTCTGCCTCAGAATTTTGGGTGCTTTGAGCAGCACCAAACCTAATTAAGCCACTTGGGGCAAGCCATTATGACAGTGAAATTTGTAAAAGCACACTTATCTGGTATTGAAGGCAAAAAAATTAAGTTTATGCCTGGCTTAAAACAAGAAAAACAAATGGGCCAGATTACAAGCTGAGCGCAATGTTTGTGCACGAGCTATAAGGGGTTTATCGCAGGGTTTTCTGTTTGTCTGGCTTACCGCTGGTATTACAAGTTGAAAGTAAACACGATCGCTTGAGCACAATTACGATTCATGCCAGAATGATTACCGCAACTTCAGAGCTCTGGTTAACTGTTTCGCAAAAACTAAAAGTTGCACAAAACACATCAAAAATGCATTACAAAATATAGATACACTCATAATAACACTACCTAATAAAAAAAATATTGCACACAAAAGTTATAAGGGCTCAAAGATATGAGGTATCAGGTGTTATCTATTATACATTATTACAGAAATAAAAGTTTTCTTATGAGTCGTACTGTATATTCATATTTTCATATCGGGTTAGCACACATGATAATATGCGATCGGGTTTGCACAAGAGTGAGACGTTTTTTTTCCACTTTTTTTCTCAAATGACGTCTATGGGGGAATACATGAACACGTGAGGTCATGGGGTTAACTGCAGTAAAGGAAGGTCTCACTTAAAGGGACATTAAACACTAAATAAATGCTAGACAGAATGGTGCGCTCAAAGAAAAGATTAGTCTGAGAATAACATATTGATAATGTAAGTTTCATTAGTTGTTTAAATATTGACAAAATAGTTTTAGTGTCTATAAAACAATAGGAGCTGCCATGTTGTAACTTAGGTTACTTTCTCTGGTGTGGCCAATCAGGTACAGTTAAAAATAGGTCACTAGACTCTAGAGTGTGCAGCCAATGGTGTGTGGAATATAACAGTGTTCTGCACTTCCATTTCTAACAGGAATTGACAAGCTCACAATTTTAGAGTGGAATTACAGGAAAGGGAAACAAAATAAATAATGAAAGTATATTGCAGGTTTTTTTTATATATATACAATCTATAATTTTATATTACCATCTCAAAGTGTTTAATGTCCCTTTAAGGCTGAAGGGTTATAGCACTAGCATCTATTTAATACAGGTATCTGAGCAGTAGGGATCAGAGCCTAGCTGGTCATAGATACCAGCTGTCAGAAATCATTATGATTTAGTGAGATGCAAATTGCACACTTAAGTGGTGCAAGGTATCAGGTAGCTATGTCTGCTGTTCATAAGGACTTGCACATTATCTATGGTAGTGATAGTGAACTTCCTAACACATGGGGGCTGTCGACACATTTTTTAGAAGCTTTAAAAGCTGCAAATAAATTAGCTATTAAACACACAAACAGTATTATCATTCCTTAAATGTCCAGTAGCACAGGGCCAGATTCATGTTAGGCTGAAGGTTACCCTCTGTCAGTTGTTCATCGCTCCAGGAGGCTCTTTGAGATGTGGCCACCTTTTTCGATCACCCACCAGAAATCTCAAAGCACACTTTATTAGTTCTGCTTTATTTGGCAATTCCTGATCTTGGCCAGTATTTATGTTATTTTCTTATAAATATTGTTATAAAGGATAATATTAAATGTTTTATCAAAAAAAGAAAAAACAAAGCTCACAATATATATATATATACAGGGAGTGCAGAATTATTAGGCAAGTTGTATTTTTGAGGATTAATTTTATTATTGAACAACAACCATGTTCTCAATGAACTCAAAAAACTAATTAATATCAAAGCTGAATAGTTTTGGAAGTAGTTTTTAGTTTGTTTTTAGTTATAGCTATTTTAGGGGGATATCTGTGTGTGCAGGTGACTATTACTGTGCATAATTATTAGGCAACTTAACAAAAAACAAATATATACCCATTTCAATTATTTATTTTTACCAGTGAAACCAATATAACATCTCAACATTCACAAATATACATTTCTGACATTCAAAAACAAAACAAAAACAAATCAGTGACCAATATAACCACCTTTCTTTGCAAGGACACTCAAAAGCCTGCCATCCATGGATTCTGTCAGTGTTTTGATCTGTTCACCATCAACATTGCGTGCAGCAGCAACCACAGCCTCCCAGACACTGTTCAGAGAGGTGTACTGTTTTCCCTCCTTGTAAATCTCACATTTGATGATGGACCACAGGTTCTCAATGGGGTTCAGATCAGGTGAACAAGGAGGCCATGTCATTAGATTTTCTTCTTTTATACCCTTTCTTGCCAGCCACGCTGTGGAGTACTTGGACGCGTGTGATGGAGTATTGTCCTGCATGAAAATCATGTTTTTCATGAAGGATGCAGACTTCTTCCTGTACCACTGCTTGAAGAAGGTGTCTTCCAGAAACTGGCAGTAGGACTGGGAGTTGAGCTTGACTCCATCCTCAACCCGAAAAGGCCTCACAAGCTCATCTTTGATGATACCAGCCCAAACCAGTACTCCACCTCCACCTTGCTGGCGTCTGAGTCGGACTGGAGCTCTCTGCCCTTTACCAATCCAGCCACAGGCCCATCCATCTGGCCCATCAAGACTCACTCTCATTTCATCAGTCCATAAAACCTTAGAAAAATCAGTCTTGAGATATTTCTTGGCCCAGTCTTGACGTTTCAGCTTGTGTGTCTTGTTCAGTGGTGGTCGTCTTTCAGCCTTTCTTACCATGGCCATGTCTCTGAGTATTGCACACCTTGTGCTTTTGGGCACTCCAGTGATGTTGCAGCTCTGAAATATGGCCAAACTGGTGGCAAGTGGCATCTTGGCAGCTGCACACTTGACTTTTCTCAGTTCATGGGCAGTTATTTTGCGCCTTGTTTTTTCCACACGCTTCTTGCAACCCTGTTGACTATTTTGAATGAAACGCTTGATTGTTCGATGATCACGCTTCAGAAGCTTTGCAATTTTAAGAGTGCTGCATCCCTCTGCAAGATATCTCACTATTTTTGACTTTTCTGAGCCTGTCAAGTCCTTCTTTTGACCCATTTTGCCAAAGGATAGGAAGTTGCCTAATAATTATGCACACCTGATATAGGGTGTTGATGTCATTAGACCACACCCCTTCTCATTACAGAGATGCACATCACCTAATATGCTTAATTGGTAGTAGGCTTTCGAGCCTATACAGCTTGGAGCAAGACAACATGCATAAAGAGGATGATGTGGTCAAAATACTCATTTGCCTAATAATTCTGCACTCCCTGTATATATATATATATATATATATATATATATATATATATATATATATATATATATATATACACACATATATATATATATATATATATATATATATATATATATTCATTCATTTAAGTTAAGGTGGAGATAAAAAAATGAGATTCAAATTTTATAAAATTAAGAGCAATAGGATTATTGGATAGGCAATTTAGCACAGCAGTTCAGAAGTGTTTTTGTTTCTGCTGCACTTACCCCAAAAGGGGATTGTTGTGTTTGAACATGGTACCAGAAGCAATATGCCTGAGATATTGCATATCTGATTTGCGGATCTTACCCAGAATCCTCTGGTGCATTGGCAACAATGTATACAGAGTTCTTCTGGGGAAATATAACTGAACTTTAAAATCAGCACACCAGTCCAAACCAATGAATAGACAAAATTGTGGTATCAATGAAGTGTCTTTTATCACTCATAATAATAACCATTGTAAAAAAGAAAAGATTTATAAAAGAAAGATTCTGCACTGTGATCCTAACCTCACAAATGTTAGATGTGATAGACCTATATGTTCTTTCATGAGGGCCCCAACTATGCCTGCACCTAGCAAAGTAGTGAGTAGTAAAAATCCTTTTATGAACAAAGCCAAAAAGATTAATATTCCATCTAAACATGCAGCAGCCTTTAAATATTGTATGACACATTGCAAGATGTGCAATTTTATTAACCATAGATCTACTAGTTTTCGGTCTTGTTGTTCTGAAATTGAGTACTATGACATGTGCATCATTACATGTCTTATACCTGTTGTCCTGTGTCTGTGGCATTCAATATGTCAGCCGGACCTGCAGGAAGGACAATACTAGATGCAGTGAACATTATCATAATTTTAACAATAAGTCCAAATCTCATCATGTTCTTAAACATTGTATTTATTCACATTCTGGGAACAAACACATTTACACTATTACTCCTATTGAATATGTTGCTCCTTCCCATCATAACAATAGGTTCACACATATTATCGTGTACTTAATTGTTATTTAATAACTATTTATGTTTATAGATTAATTGTAGCTTTCTTATTACATGATCAAAGGATCACTGAACTTTAAATTATATGATCGCTCTAATGATCATTCTTTACTCATTCTCAATCAAATGATCACAGGAACGCACCACTTTTTAATTTGTATTATCATCATTATTATTGTCATTATCATTATTACTGTATAGATTTGGATCTGTATTTGTGTACACACTTGTGCATTTTTCTGTATGCACATAGTTATGGACTAATGTTTTCACGCATTTCTATGTAAGTGCGCCAGTGTTTCCACACCACATAAATTTTGTTAGTGTTTTATGGTAATATCAATATAATGTTTGTTACGTTGAATCAGGATATACATTAAGCCTAAATGCAATTCTACATGTGTAACATATCTAAATTTATATATATATATATATATATATATATATCGATCTATCTATCTATATATCTATATATTGTTAATGCTGTGGGTCATATATCTATACTTGGCCACCTTTATTGTCTTATAGGCGTGTTTTATTTTGTAGCAAGTGGGTATATAGTCAGTTGTATTTTAGCATGTAATTATAGCCTGAGGAAACAGCATTAATTTGCTGAGAAATGCGTTGCTGTTTGCTTTTTAAAACAAATGCTATTATTTTATATATCCCCTTTTTTTTCTACCCCAGTGTGATATATATATATATATATATATATATACACATACAGACAATATTTTCTTTTGGAAAATGTAAAACGACAAATAAAAGTAGGAGGGAGATAAAATACAGGGAGAATTTTTTTTATAAAGTTCTATCCAATTCTACAATTTGCCTGTTTCCGACCTGGAGAATTTACCAAGAGGGACCTTCTTCTATGTTAAAAATCACAGATGAATTCATTTCTGATTTATGTGAGCAGTAAATGCTCTATTCCCCTTCCAGTTATTGCTATGTGCTCTGTGGCAGGTGAAATGGAAATGTGCTGCTAATATTTATGTCACAATATCATATTAAACACAGAAGATGAATGTAACATTTCCATAGAACCATTCACACACGTGTTATGCTTTTCAACGCTGGTGTAGATTTAATGAGAAACAGTCAGGATGGTCATGGATTAAGCCAGGTGAAAGGAAGTCTTAGAAATATATATGGGGATAAAGTCACTGGTCAGTGCACCTGAATCCTATGCCCAATGTAAGCTTAAAGTATTGAATTATTCACTTACAAGCAAATTAACAAAAAGTAGATTTGTAGAACAGGTCCGAAATCATATGTCATGTAAATGACTAAAGAATAAAGTAATATTGTCAAATTTTATGAATTTGCTTACAGCAGTGTTTGGTTTGTAATAGTCTCTAGGAAGAATATAACAATAATGTGGTTATTATGCATTATCATTCTAGCCAATCATAATCTTAGCTCAAAAAGGCAAAATATGTTATGGTCTGTTTTATAATATTTATATATTTAAAAGCTAACTGAAAACCTAGACATGGAGGTCTATTTAACAAGGGCCGAATAGCCCCTGTTCCCCTTGTTTCCGCGCAAGCCTTCAGGCTGGCCGGAAACAGGAGTTAAGAAGCAGCGGTCTTAAGACCACTGCTCCTAAAATCATAAGCCGCCTCTGAAGCGGCGTATAGCAATCCGCCTGATCATGTACGATCGGGCTGATTAACACCCCCTGCTAGTGGCTGATTGGCCGTGAATATGCAGGGGGCGGTATTGCACCAGCAGTTCACAAGAACTGCTGGTGTAATGATAAATGCCGACAGCGTATGCTGTCGGCATTTATCGATGTGTGGTGGACATGGTTCGCTATAGCGGATCATGTCCGTCTGCACATCGATAAATGCCGACAGCATACGCTGTCGGCATTTATCATTGCACCAGCAGTTCTTGTGAACTGCTGGTGCAATACCGCCCCCTGCATATTCACGGCCAATCAGCCACTAGCAGGGGGTTGTATTGCACCAGCAGTTCACAAGAACTGCTGGTGTAATGATAAATGCCGACAGCGTATGCTGTCGGCATTTATCGATGTGCGGCGGACATGGTTCGCTATAGCGGATCCTGTCTGTCCGCACATATATAAATTTACCCTTTGGTGTATACTTCAAATTACATTAGTTACATACACCTAGATTACAAGTTTTGCTTTCATGTTTTAATGCTGAAAAATGGCAATTTCAGCGTTAAAACAGCAACACAGCCATTACGAGTCTTGTCTGTATAGCTGTACTGCAAGCTTTTTAGCCTGTAACGCAAGGTCAGTCCCGCACTTGAAAAAATTACGTTTTTTATTGGATTCTCCATAAAACTCATAACTAAAAGTGTTAAAAAGTACACTAAACACCCATAAACTACCTATTAACCCCTAAACCGCAAATACTATATTAAAGTTATTAACCCCTAATCTGCCACCACTAAATAAAGTTATTAACCCCTAAGTTATTATAGTGTGGGCGATGTTGGAGTACAGGAGAAGAGGGGTTAATAACTTTAGTATAGTGGCGGCGATATCGGGAGCGGCAGATTAGGTGTTAATAGATTTATTTAACATTATGTAGGTGGCAGCGATGTCGGGAGCAGCAGATTAGGGGTGTTTAAATGTGGGGTTTATGTTAGGGTGTTAGGTTTAAACGTAACTTTTTTCCCCCATAGACATCAATGGAGCTGTGTTACGGAGCTTTTCATTCCGCGCTTCAGGTGTTAGGTTTTTTTCTAACACTCTCTCCCCATTGATGTCTATGGGGAAAGCGTGCACGAGCACGTCAAAGCAGCGCTTGTATTTTGTGCGGTAAGGAGCTCAATGCAACCATATCGCATGCACAAGCCGGCTTTTTAAAAACGAGCAATGACAGCGCTATGGAGCGTGAAATAACGCAACTTTTGCACCCTCTATGGCGCAAAACTTGTAATCTAGGTGATACACTTTTAAATTCTTAAATCCTTATATCTCTCAGTGACACATACTGATCTGTGCCCCATGGTCAGAGAGAGGATGAAATCGCAAGTGTTTCCTAGAAATAAAATAATTAGATTCCCCTTATGCTTACAACCCACAATATCACAAATATTACTGACTGACCTATAACCACAGATTTTAACACTATGCAGGATTGGCATGGTTTAAGAGCTCTGTCCGGCTGTCTTACCCTTGCTTTTCTAACATATTTTATTTACTTAAAGGGACAGTCTACTCCAAAAATGTTATAGTTTAAAAAGATAAACACTTTATTACCCATTTCCTAGTTTTGCACAGAAAACATGGTTATATTAATATACTTTTTACCTCTGTGATTACCTTGTATCTAAGCCTCTGCAGACTACCCCCTGATCACATGGCTATTTATTATCTATTGACTTGCATTTTCATCAGGGCAGCCCTGCGAGTCGACGAGAAAAACTAGGTTTGAGCTGGCGAAGTTTAAATCATTGAGTCCTAAAGAACTACAGAGAAAAATATAACACACCCTGCGCTATTGATTGTGCTCTACTTGTAATCTAGCCCTAAGTGTGTTAAACATGTTAATAAAATTATAGGTAGCTATTAATTGAACACAAGTCATAAATTGATAGTATTAGAGGAAAAAATCTGCAACACAATTATAATTAAAGGTACAGTAAAGTTACTGATTCAGAAAGAGTATGCAATTTTAAACATCTTGCCATTGTACATTTATTATCAATTTTGCTTATTTCTCTTGTTATAAAATGAATATTATGCACAGCTGAGCCTCGAAATCAGAACATTAAAATTAGGAACAATTAACATGTATCAAAAATACTTTTAGGAAATTGTATTAACTCTATTAATCAATGCACATGAGCATTCCACCTGTGTGTTTCGTCATTAATACGTGACTTTGTCAGGGCAAAAGAGTCTTTATTATGTCCCCTTAATAGAACAGAGCTGTCTGTCCACTTGCAGTCCCATGTACTAACCTGGATATTAAAGTATCATTATATACAGTAGATATAATTGGATAATTAACAAATGCACTACACATAGACTACTCAATAATACTTACTTTCAAATGTTAAAGTTTCAAAGTTTCCTTTTATTTCCCTGTCCTCTGTATTGTGACAGACATCAGTTAATTAGACTCATACACATATAAGCTGTAAACTCTTGCACATGCACAGTATGAGTTGGTTTCTCAGAAAGTGTGCACATAAGAAGACTGTGCACAATTCGATAATGAAAGTAAATTGGAACGTTTTTAAAATTGCATGATCCATCACAATCATAAAAGTTTAATTTTGACTATTATGTTTGTTTAAGCTTTTTGGTCATCTTTGTTATGACTCCCAATTTTAAAGGACAAAAACCCACTTTATTATAAAGCAGAATATTTACTTTAAATGCTAAAAATTAAATTGGTGAAATAACAACAAATTGAACTTTTACAACAGTTTTCATTACTTAAAGGGATACTAAACCCAAGAAAAGTATTTTTTTTCTTTAATAATTCAGATAAAGCATGCAATTTTAAATAACTTTCTAATTTACTCCTATTATCAATTTTTCTTCATTCTCTTGCTATCTTTATTTTAAAAGCATTAATGTAGAGCTTAGTAGCCGGCCCATTTTTGGTTCATAACCTGGGTTATGCTTGCTTATTGGTTTGTTAAATGTAGCCACCAATAAACAAGCGCTATCTAGCGTGCTGAACTTAAAATCGGCCTGATCCTAAGCTTTACATTAATGCTTTTTAAATAACGATAGCAAGGAAACAAAGAAAATTTGATTATGAGTAAATTAGAAAGTTGCTTAAAATTGCATGCTTTATCTGAATCATGAAAGAAAAATGTTGGGTTTAGTATCCCTTTAATAAAAATAGATGAATAAATAAGCAATGCCTTTCCTTTCTCCTTTTGTCTACTCAGCATAATTATAACATGGCATTAAAATAAATAAGGAAGCAAAATTATCTCTTATACTTGAACATTAGTATCGGCTAGGCTCTCAATATATTGCAGAAAATTGGTGGCTTTTTTAGAAAATGCTTTTAATTGCCTAATCAAACTATTATGGACAATGGGCATACGTGTTTTATTTTAGGGTCTATCTAGACCACTCAGAAAATGTAATGGACCTAATTTTCATTTACTGTAGATCTGTGCAGTTCCTAAAACACCTAAATGGCTATTAATTTAATCAGGCAATTTAACTATAACAGTCGAAAAGGCCACTATGTAGTTGTCATGCAATGATTATGAGACTGACATTTCTATCCCATGATGCCAGAGGCAGTTAGATACATCATTTTCTTTTTGAAGGTTAAACTCAGATAACCTGCCTTTGGCATTTAATTAGATACATATTAAACACTCTTTTAATAATAAAATGATTAAAAATTTTATTACTTCTCAAATGAGGCCCTTTTAGATAGATTTAATGACTTGGTAAGAGCACTGTATTTTGTGAATCAAACCTTCCATAGATCAGTATAGAGCAATGATATGCTTTACAGCTTGCAAAATCTGTATTTTATTCAAATTACTACTATAACCATTTTGGATAAAAGTTCTTATGTATTTTTAAGCCTAACTGTTAAATGTCATTGATAAGGAACTAGGAATCTAATTTTTTGTTTTTAAATGAACTTTCTGTTTAAAAAACATCAATGTAGTGGGTTTATTTTTCTTAGTAACCCCTGTTTAGTTGACCTTCAGGTAGATTACAAGTTTTGCGTTACGGCTTTTAACGCTTAAAAAATGGCAATTTCAGCGTAATGGCAATAACGCAGCTATTGAGAGTCGTGTCGGTATAGCTATACCGCAAGCATTTTAGCTTGTAACGCAACATCCATTCCACACTCAAAAAAATTACGTTTTTGCGTGGGATTTTCATAGTGCCGGTATTACAGGTTGTGCGGTGAGGCTAAAATGCTTGTGTTACAGCCTATACCAACACGATCTATACCTCCATCTGAGACCAGTAGTTATGAGTTTTGCGGCACAAAAATATTTTACAAAACTCATAACTAAAGTGTTACAATGTACACTAAGACCCATAAACTACCTATTAACCTCTAAACCGCCACCCTCCCTCATCACAAACACTATATTCAACCTGCAGACAAAAAATATAAGAGGGGAAAAGCAATCACCTCTTATCAAAGAATACACTGATAGCACTCAAAGGTTTAAGGGTTAAATTGACAGCTCTAGAAGAGGGCTGTTTGTGGTGAGACAGCTTTCTTGAAATGACAGATGTGGAACAACTTTATTAAAACTTAACTTTTATTAGAACACACAAAAATAGGAATTTTTAAAATTATAAACACTCTCAGATACTTGAAGGCATGCTAATAAATGTTAACTTAAGGAGCTTTTTGTGTGTTCTAATAAAAGTTAAGTTTTAATCAAGTTGTTCCACATCTGTCATTTCAAGAAAGCTGTCTCAACACAAACAGCCCTCTTCAAGAGCTGTCAATTTAACCCTTAAAACTTTGAGCGCTATCAGTGTATTCTTTGATAAGAGGTGATGCTTTTTTCCTCTTATACTTTAAGTCTGAATTAAAACTTAATACACAGCACCTTCTACCCAAACATAATCTGTTTACAATTAACTATTGCCTAGATTTAGAGTTCTGCGGTAGCCGTCAAAAGCAGTGTTAAGGGGTCCTAACGCTGCTTTTGGCCGCCCGCTGGTATTTAGAGTCGGGTAGGTAAGGGTCTAACGCTCACTTTCAAGCCGCGACTTTTCCATACCGCAGATCCCTTTACGCCAATTGCGTATCCTATCTTTTCAATGGGATCTTCCTAACGCCGGTATTTAGAGTCTTGGCTGAAGTGAGCAGTAGACCCTCTACTGACAAGACTCCAGCCGCAAAAAAAAGTCAGTAGTTAAGAGCTTTCTGGGCTAACGCCGGTTTATAAAGCTCTTAACTACTGTGCTCTAAAGTACACTAACACCCATAAACTACCTATGTACCCCTAAACCGTGGTCCCCCCACATCGCCGCCACTATAAGAAATATTTTTAACCCCTAATCTGCCGACCGCACACCGCCGCCACCTACATTATCCCTATGAACCCCTAATCTGCTGCCCCTAACTTCGCCGACACCTACATAATATTTATTAACCCCTAATCCCCCCCCAACGTCGCCGCTACCTAACTACACTTATTAAACGCTAATCTGCCGACTGGACCTTGCCGCCACTATAATAAATGTATTAACCCCTAAACAGCCGCACTCCCGCCTCGCAAACCCTATAATAAATTGCATTAACCCCTAATCTGCCCTCCCTAACATCGTCGCCACCTAAATTCAAGTATTAACCCCTAATCTGCCGACCGGACCTCGCCGCTACTATAATAAATGTATTAACCCCTAAAGCTAAGTCTAACCCTAACACCCCCTAAGTTAAATATAATTTTAATCTAACGAAATAAATTAAATATTATTAACTAAAGTATTCCTATTTAAAGCTAAATACTTACCTGTAAAATAAACCCTAATATAGCTACAATATAACGAATAATTATATTGTAGCTATTTTAGGATTTATATTTATTTTACAGGAAACTTTGTATTTATTTTAACTAGGTACAAAAGCTATTAAATAGTTATTAACTATTTAATAGCTACCTAGTTAAAATAATTACAAAATTACCTGTAAAATAAATCCTAACCTAAATTACAATTAAACCTAACACTACACTGTCAATAAATAAATTAAATAAATTAACTACAAGTACCTACAATTAAATACAATTAAATAAACTAAACTAAATTACAAAAAATAAAAAAAGATTACAAGAATATTAGGCTAATTACACCTACTCTAAGCCCCCTAATAAAATAAAAAGCCCCCCAAAATAATAAAGGTCCCTACCCTATTCTAAAGTAAAAAGTAACCAGCTCTTTTACCAGTTCTTAAAAGGGCTTTTTGCGGGGCATGCCCCAAAGTTATCAGCTCTTTTGCCTGTAAAAAAAACATTACCACCCCCAACATTACAACCCACCACCCACTTACCCCTACTCTAACCCAAACCCCCCTTAAATAAACCTAACACTACCCCCCTGAAGATCTCCCTACCTTAAGTCGTGTTCACCCAGCCGGGCACCGATGGATCAAAAGAGGACATCCGGAGCGGCAGAAGTCTTCATCCTATCTGGGCAGAAGAGGACATCCGGACCGGCAGACATCTTCATCCAAGCGGCATCTTCTATCTTCATCCATCCGGAGCGGAGAGGAGCCATCTTCTTCCAGTCGACACGGATCCATCCTTCTTCACCGATGCCTACTCGCCGAATGAAGGTTCCTTTAAATTACGTCATCCAAGATGGCGTCCCTCGAATTCCGATTGGCTGATAGGATTCTATCAGCCAATCGGAATTAAGGTAGGAAAAATCTGATTGGCTGATTGAATCAGCCAATCAGATTCAAGTTCAATCGGATTGGCTGATCCAATCAGCCAATCAGATTGAGCTTGCATTCTATTGGCTGTTCCTATCAATCTTTTTAATTTTGGGGGGCTTTGTTATTTTATTAGGGGGCTAGAGTAGGTGTAATTAGCTTAAAATTCTTGTAATCTTTTTTTATTTTTTTTTATTTTTTGTAATTTAGTGTTTTTTTTGTAATTTAGTTTAGTTTATTTAATTGTAGGTAATTGTAGGTAATTTATTTAATTAATTTATTGATAGTGTAGTGTTAGGTTTAATTGTAACTTAGGTTAGGATTTATTTTACAGGTAATTTTGTAATTATTTTAACTAGGTTGCTATTAAATAGTTAATAACTAAGTATTTAGCTTTAAAAAGGAATACTTTAGTTAATAAGGTTTAATTTATTTCGTTAGATTAAAATTATATTTAATTTAGGGGGGTGTTAGGGTTAGGGTTAGACTTAGCTTTAGCGGTTACTACATTTATTAGAGTAGCGGCGAGGTCCGGTCGGCAGATTAGGGGTTAATAAGTGTAGGTAAGGTAGCGGCGACATTGAGGGGACAGATTAGGGGTTAATAAATATAATGTAGGTGTCGGCGATGTTAGGGGCAGCAGATTAGGGGTTCATAGGGATAATGTAGGTTGCGGCGGTGTCCGGAGCGGAAGATTAGGGGTTAATTGTGTAATGCAGGTGTCAGCGATAGCGGGGGTGGCAGATTAGGGGTTAATAAGTGTAAGGTTAGGGGTGTTTAAACTCGGGGTACATGTTAGGGTGTTAGGTGCAGACTTAGAGAGTGTTTCCCCAAAGGAAACAATGGGGCTGCGTTAGGAGCTGAACGCTGCTTTTTTGCAGGTGTTAGGATTTTTTTTTCAGCCCAAACTGCCCCATTGTTTCCTATGGGGGAATCGTGCACGAGCCCATTTTTCCATCTAGTTGCTACCGTAAGCAACGCTGGTATTGAGAGTTGAAGTGGCGGTAAATATGCCTGTACATCCCTTTTTGGAGCCTAACGCAGCCCTTCAGAGAACTCTAAATACCAGCGTTGTTTAAAAGCAGTGCTAGAAAAAAAAAATGCGTAGCTAACGCACCCCTTTGGCCGCAAAACTCTAAATCTAGGCGTATATAAGTTAATGGGATATTTAGGTTTAATAAAGATTGAAGTAGTGCCATTGGTACCCCTCTTTTTGCTTATAAACTTTATTAAACCTATTAAATCCTAATCTGCCTCCCACCCACATCGCAACTATTAAATACATTTATTAACCCCTAATCTGCCGCTCCCGACATCGCCGACACTAATAAAAATTATTAACCCCTATTCCGCTTTTCCCCGACATTACCGCCACTATAATAAAGTTATTAACCACTACTCTGCTGCTACCCGACATCGTTGACACTATAATAAAGCTATTAAGCCCTATTCTGCTGCTCCCTGACATCGCCGACACTATAATAAAGCTGTTAACCCCTAAACCTCCGACTTCCCACATCTCCGCTACTAAATAAACCTATTAACCCCTAAACCTCCGGCCTCCCACATCTCAGCCACTAAATAAACCTATTAACCTCTAAACCGCTGGCCCCCACATCGTAAAACACTAAATTAAACTATTAACCCCTAAACCTAACACCCCCTAACTTTAAATTAAAATTACAATATAACTATATTTAAATAAATAAAAACTCATGGTTGCTAAAGTCCGGACAAGAAGTCTTTATCCAGGCGGCAACATCTTCATCCATTGCAGGGGCGTCTTCAATCTTCATCCCGGTGGTGTTGAGCGGCAAAGACATCCAGCGCGGAGCATCCTCTTCATACGGTCCCCGACGTACACTGAAGTTTCAATGCAAGGTAGCCGTTTCAAAATGGTGTACCTTGCCTTCCTACTGGCTGATTTGATTCTTCAAATTCAAATCAGCCAATAGGATGAGAGATTCTAAAATCCTATTGGCTGTTCAAATCATCCGCTCTGCCTGGATGAAGATAGAAGACACCCCCACAATGGATGAATATATCGCCGCTTGGATAAAGACTTCTCGCCACCTGGAGGCAGCAGATTAGGGGTATATAGACTTGGGGTTTATGTTAGGGTGTCAGGTTTAAGCGTAGCTTTTTTTTCCCCATAGACATCAATGGGGTTGCTTTACAGAGAATTTTCATTCCGCACTTCAGGTGTTAGTTTTTTTTCTAACACTCCCTCCCCATTGATGTCTATGGGGGAAAGCGTGCACGAGCACCTCAAAGCAGCCCTTGGATGTTGTGTGGTTTGGAGCTTAACGGCACCATATCACACGCACAAGGAGGCTTTTCAGTAGCTCTTATTGGCAGCTCTATGGAGGGTGAAATAACGCAACTTTTTTGGAGTTAGTTTTGCACCCTTTTTAGAGCAAAACTCGTAATCTAGGTGATTATGAATAATCACATACTCTATGTATAGAGAATATGAACTTTTGCAAGTAATATTTACCTTACATATTAAAAATGAATCTATTATACTTTTTTTGTAATTTGGATGTGTAAAACTATTGCTGGAAAAGAAGTCTCACAAACCACTAGAAGTTCAAATGACCCAGGAGTCCAGGAAACCACAATGTCTACAATGCGCTGACTTTTCCAAGACGTTTTTCTCCCAATGCAAGGTTATAGCACCCATAGAATACATGGTAATCCAGAAAAGAGGAGTATTTGCTTCGATAAGTCAAGGAACATAACTAGACTGGGGTAAAAGGTGAATTATGTGTTTTTTTACGGAGGCTTTGCCAAACCGATCACTACTGCATATTGTAAGGACCTGTGAGTGTTATTAAATAATATACAGTATATATATATATATATATATATATATATACACACCACATAATTAATTTATTTGTGAAGCTGTTTATCACACAACCCCCCTTTCTCATTTGTCAAGGACACATTGCAAACCTTTGTCCCAATTCATCAAAGGAATTGCTTTCAAAATAATCTTAGAATGACACTCTCAAGTTTGAACGCCCATATATGGATTTCCTGCCCAAGATGTGTAATAGAGTTAGAGACCCCCTGTGAACAGCAGTCGTTCAGTCTGAAGTAATTTTTGAAGCTAGCTGAATTTCAGAGGATGTAGCTCTTATCATATAGGTGTTAAATTGTCCCATACTGAGTTCAAATACACAAAGCTCAGACATACGTCTCAATGGAAAATAGCAGGAGAAAACAGAAAAACATATTTAACCCTGTGAGTGCTTAAAGCATATAAGAATTTAAGGCCTAGATTTGGAGTTTGGCGGTAGCCGTGAAAACCAGCGTTAGAGGCTCCTAACGCTGGTTTTAGGCTACCTCCGGTATTTGGAGTCACTCAAAAAAGGGTCTAACGCTCACTTTTCAGCCGCGACTTTTCCATACCGCAGATCCCCTTACGTCAATTGCGTATCCTATCTTTTCAATGGGATTTTTCTAACTCCGGTATTTAGAGTCGTGGCTGAAGTGAGCGTTAGAAATCTAACGACAAAACTCCAGCCGCAGAAAAAAGTCAGTAGTTAAGAGCTTTCTGGGCTAACGCCGGTTCATAAAGCTCTTAACTACTGTACTCTAAAGTACACTAACACCCATAAACTACCTATGTACCCCTAAACCGAGGTCCCCCCACATTGCCGCCACTCGATTAAATTTTTTTAACCCCTAATCTGCCGACCGCCACCTACGTTATAGAATGCGAGCTCAATCTGATTGGCTGATTGGATCAGCCAATCGGATTGCTCTTGATTCTGATTGGCTGATTCCATCAGCCAATCAGAATATTCCTACCTTAATTCCGATTGGCTGATAGAATCCTATCAGCCAATCGGAATTCGAGGGACGCCATCTTGGATGACATCCCTTAAAGGAACCGTCATTCTTCAGTTGGATGTCGCCGGATGAAGATGGGTCCGCGGTGGAGGTCTTCAGGATGGAGGCGGTCCTCATCGGATGAAGATAGAAGATGCCGCTTGGAAGAAGATGGTTGCCGGTCAGAATCTACTCTTCTTCCCGGATAGGATGAAGACTTTGGACCCTCTTCTGGACTTCTTCAGCCATCGGATGATGGATGTCTAGCCCCCTCTTGGGTTGGATGAAGATATCGGAGCCAGGACGGATCGGTGTGATACCCGGTGAGGTGAAGACAAGGTAGGAAGATCTTCAGGGGCTTAGTGTTAGGTTTATTTAAGGGGGGTTTGGGTTAGATTAGGGGTATGTGGGTGGTGGGTTGTAATGTTGGGGGGGGTATTGTATGTTTTTTTTTACAGGCAAAAGAGCTGAATTCTTTGGGGCATGCCCCGCAAAGGGCCCTGTTCAGGGCTGGTAAGGTAAAAGAGCTTTGAACTTTAGTAATTTAGAATAGGGTAGGACATTTTTTATTTTGGGGGGCTTTGTTATTTTATTAGGGGGCTTAGAGTAGGTGTAATTAGTTTAAAATTGTTGTAAGATTTTCCTTATGTTTGTAAATATTTTTTTATTTTTTGTAACTTAGTTCTTTTTTATTTTTTGTACTTTAGTTAGTTTATTTCATTGTAGTTATTTGTAGATATTGTATTTAATTAATGTATTGATAGTGTAGTGTTAGGTTTAATTGTAGGTAATTGTAGATATTTTATTTAATTAATTTAATGATAGTGTAGTGTTAGGTTTAATTGTAACTTAGGTTAGGATTTATTTTACAGGTAATTTTGTTATTGATTTAACTAGGTAACTATTAAATAGTTATTAACTATTTAATAGCTATTGTACCTGGTTAAAATAATTACAAAGTTACCTGTAAAATAAATATTAATCCTAAAATAGCTATAATATAATTATAATTTATATTGTAGCTAAATTAGGATTTATTTTACAGGTAATTATTTAGCTTTAAATAGGAATAATTTATTTAATAAGAGATAATTAATTTTGTTAGATTAAAATTATATTTAACTTAGGGGGGTGTTAGTGTTAGGGTTAGACTTAGCTTTAGGAGTTAATACATTTATTAGAATAGTGGTGAGCTCCAGTCGGCAGATTAGGGGTTAATAATTGAAGTTAGGTGTCAGCGATGTTAGGGAGGGCAGATTAGGGGTTAATACTATTTATTATAGGGTTAGTGAGGTGGATTAGGGGTTAATAACTTTATTATAGTAGCGCTCAGGTCCGGTCGGCAGATTAGGGGTTAATAAGTGTAGGCAGGTGGAAGCGACATTGAGGGGGGCAGATTAGGGGTTAATAAATATAATATAGGGGTCGGCGGTGTTAGGGGCAGCAGATTAGGGGTACATAGGGATAATGTAAGTAGCGGCGGTTTACGGAGCGGCAGTTTAGGGGTTAATAATAATATGCAGGGGTCAGCAATAGCGGGGGCGGCAGAATAGGGGTTAATAAGTGTAAGGTTAGGGGTGTTTAGACTCGGGATACATGTTAGAGTGTTAGGTGCAGACGTAGGAAGTGTTTCCCCATAGCAAACAATGGGGCTGCGTTAGGAGCTGAACGCGGCTTTTTTGCAGGTGTTAGGTTTTTTTTCAGCTCAAACAGCCCCATTGTTTCCTATGGGGGAATCGTGCACGAGCACGTTTTTTAGGCTGGCCGCGTCCGTAAGCAACTCTGGTATCGAGAGTTGAAGTTGCGTTAAATATGCTCTACGCTCCTTTTTTGGAGCCTAACGCAGCCTTTATGTGGACTCTCAATACCAGAGTTATTTTTATGGTGCGGCCAGAAAAAAGCCAGCGTTAGCTACGCGGGTCCTTACCGACAAAACTCTAAATCTAGCTGTAAGTCTTTATAGCAGAAAGAGACTTTAGAAACTCATCTATATGAATTGTATAATTTTCAAATGTTTAACTTATACTCAGATCACATTGAAAATGTCTATATAGTTGGATAAATGTCCTATATTAAATGAATGGCTGTATTGATGAATTCAAAATGTGCAAACCTTCAGGATAAAAATAAATAAATAATGCTTTTCTCTGTTTTTCAGAGCCTGGTCTGACAGGGAAATTCCAAATAAGACTGATACATACTAATTAAGCTGTTTTATGAATATTTGTCCTAAACATAAGTCCATGCACTCAAAAATTATTAGAAATATGGAATATACTGTTTTTATATTAAGATACTTATATAATGCCAGGATGTTGAATGCTATGATTCTATGAAGAGCAAATAATTAACAGTATAATTGCTTACTAATATGATACTAGAAGTATACTCATGTTTAGTATCTTTAAATACATACTAAACTATATTAGATGGGACATATATGTTGACCAGATAAGTTTATTAATATCAGGAAATAGTGAGTATATTAAATAAACAATTAAAAATATATCAGAATATAGATATTAAACTATTAGCAGTATTGACGGTGAGACTGCATTTCTGGTTGTCTGCTGCCCTCTGGTGGTTTATGCGAAAATTACAGTCAAACGGATTGAGTGTTAAAACCCATACATTCCCAGTAAGCCAATGAAATGTTCAGCTCCAAGGGCCAATGAAGGGACAAGGTTTGATAAGGGCATATCCGAATTTTCACCAATGATTACAAAATAGAGGCGGGCTTATCACTTGATAAAAGCTCATGCAAGAGAAAGAAATGGGTCTTTACTGGAATTTTGACTGACTGACAACTGTTGCCTTTGGTACACAGTCTCTATAAAGCAAAACTGGGCCTACATTTTTATTTTTCCATGAGTGCAAAACATCTTATTTATGACGGTGAACAGATTTATCTGAAAAAGCTGAAACTCAAATTGGGTATGTGGTAATGTATGGCAGTGGTTATAATTTAATGTTTTAAAGCAAATGCATTAATTGTTGCTACAGTTTAATTGAAGCTGGTGATTTAAAGGAATATTTGGAATTTTAAATTTATATTCATAATCCTGTGTAGTTTAGAACTAGTCATGCTAAATAATTTCATTTGCTAGAAAAGAATTGGTACTTTTATAGTCTTACTTATTGTGAAATCTCTTAGAAAGTGTATATAAATTGGTTATTGTGTTAAATAATATACAATTTATCTGAGGGTTATAAATTCAGCATAAGAGTTATTGGCTAATTATAGACTGTTCTGAGATTCTCATTTGTGGTTTTTATTGTGAGTAAAGGTTAATTTTAGAGATATATTTTGGTTTGCTTTGTAAAGAATATTGTAACAGCACAGACATATAATTGGTTAATAATCTAGTTTCTACATAAATATAATTCAAGGTGTCTATAAAGGTAACTGATCTAGAATTAAGGAATAAATATTGATTTTAGTAAATATATTGTTACGTTTATACATTTTATTGGTTGGCAACTGCTAATTTTACTGGAGATTACTGCTGATATAATAATAAATGATAATATATATGTAAATGATAATCTGGAGGCACTGCAGAAGATTATTATCTTTATCACATTGATATAACATATTTTGTAGTAAATTAAAAATAATTATTATCTATAAAATAATTTTTAATTTTTTTTTAATATTTTAAAATTACTTTTTTTCCATTAGTCAAAATTGTATTAGCGTTTTAATTTAACCAAATACTAAGCCACAATAATAATGTATGTTACTAGAAGTGAATCAATTGAATCTATACATAGTATTGAAATATGTTCCCCAAAATCGATCATTAGTCAGGCAGAAATGCTTAAAACAGGAGACATCACTCACCTTAAAAATAAATTAAGTATTAAGGGAGAATTAGATGCTTACATTAAGATGCTTAAGACTAAGGCCAAAAATATTGCAAATAATATATGGTATGGCGAAAGTGAAACATTTCAAGGGCTGTTAAAATTTGACCAACCTCAGAAACCGAAAAAATGTGATGAAATCATTTTCAAAACTTGGGGTCTGCTCCTCTATGTGAACGATGAAATGTCCAATACGTTTGAAGTACAGAACTCACAATTGGAGCAACTGAGGGGTGAAAATTATTCCTTAAGACTAGGTGAAGAGGAGGTATAACGAGTCCAGGATAAAATTGATGAGTTTGCTCAAAAGTGGCCACCTTACAAAAGTATAACCAGAATTTAGTAGCCCAAATACAAGGTTTGAATAAACAACTCGCAGAGAGCCAAAAAGAATTAAGTGAATTAAAAAAACAATATCGCCATAATGAAACCATCTCCATTGATAGTGAAAATAATGAAAATAATAATGCAGGTATTTTAAAAACCCTAAAAGAATTTATGAGAAATGAACTGCAGAACATTAGGGAAGAATTTATACAAAGGACCCCTATTGGGTCAGAGGTAAACTTCCCAAATAGACAGTCACCTCAGGTTTTAAATTCAGGGAACTGCTATATGTCAGGGGGGAAAGCCAGCTCTAGTAATGAATCAGGGGGCGGAGCCAGCTATCCAGATAGCCCATATAATACTAATGCATGTAAGGGGTCCCCCATAGTAAAAGTAGAGCAGATGGGGGCACTCCAGCCTCCAAAATAAAGTCCCTAGGAAGACCCAAGATACGTCTAATATGGTATATGACACCCCTAAAATAATTACTTTCATAAGTGGTGCAGTACCTAAATTTTTCAACAATGGAACCAATTGTATAATTGACCACTTAGAAGCCTATGAAAATGCTTTATCCATAATGAATGTTAATAGTGAGCAGTCAAAAATTACATTTCTGCCCTGGGTATTTGATGGTAAACATCACAAGCTCTTTGCTTCACTAAAGGATATGAATATTAATTCCTGGAGTGAAACAAAGCAACAATGCATAAAGGAGTTCGGGTAATATCGCACGAAAACAGCCGCTAAAATAGCCATATACGGGTTGAAATGTGGCACAAATCAAAGCCCTATAGAATTCCTTTCTGCACTAAAAAGTGCGTACAGTATGGCCGAAGACTACCCCATATTTGAAAGCTCAGAATTTTACAAAGCATTGCCCGTGCACATCAAACTTAATTTGGCTAGAGATTTTGATGAGAACTGCTCATTGGACTGGCTGATCAAAGAGAGTACAAACTTATACTCTATTCAGCAGTCCGGTGAACAGGGGGTTAAAAGGGAACCAAGGATTGTGGCAGAAACTAGAGTTTTAACTCTGCCCCTCCCCCAACAAGGTATGAGGTGCAGAGAGAATATACTCAATGGGGGGCATACCCAGACAAATAGTTATCCCCGTAAAAATAAATACCAAAAGTGGTAAAAATATTCTCAGGGCTACCAGACACCCCAAGTGAATAGTGCTCCCCAAGATATTAATGCTGAACAAGTTGAACCCCAAAGACAACCATGTCAGAATAGAAACAATAGCTATGATTCTGAGGGATCTCAAGGATCCAGTAATCAATACCCTGGGATATAAAAAAATCGGTCCATGGGTAGAAATAGCTTGTCCAAATAGCTTGTCCAATAAAGTGGGCCAACTCAGTACGCAAGTAAGTCAATTATGTACACTATTTACTAATATGAGTCAAGCTTTGATGGCTCAGCACCCTAATAATCATTTTTTAGGGGTACAGCCAGTGGCCAGCAATGGACCGCAGACACAGTCATAAATACCCAGGTATTACCTTAGAGAGAGGGGAGAGATATACCAAATGAAATGATAAATGTCAATAATGGTACTAATCATGTTCTCTCCTTGCAGCCTAGAAATGGATGATTTAGCTGTGATGACGGGCAGCCTTAGCCTGGAAGCTCTAACAAACCTTTTCTTTTGCAGTTGTCCCCTAACCTTATTCCCAAGAATGCAGTACATAGGAACCCAGTTAGCCCTATTATTGAGGAAATAATTAGTGAGAGTGAAAATTCTCCTGCATCAGGTGACGTGGCAGATTCAAGTAACTAGTGGCGAAGCCCACAGATGTGTAATCATGCTAATTTTATGTGTGAAATGGTAGAAACTGCAGTGAGATATTATGTATTAGCTAAACTCCAGGATTTGGTTACTAACCCTATCCTGGGATTAATTGAAACTGGATCTCAGGCGCAAGTGCATGACCTTGGCAAAAACAAGTATGCCAAATTGAACGTAAAGGGACACTGAACCCAATTTTTTTTTTCATGATTCAGATAGAGCATGCAATTTCAAGCAACTTTCAAATTTACTCCTATTATCAAATGTTCTTCATTCTCTTGGTATCTTTATTTGAAAAGCAAGAATGTAAGTTTAGATGCCGGCCCATTTTTGATGAACAACCTGGGTTGTTCTTGCTGATTGGTGGATAAATTCATCAACCAATAAACAAGTGCTGTCCAGGTTTCTAGATTTTCTTTTTCAAATAAAGATAGAACCAAAACGAAGAAAAATTGATAATAGGAGTAAATTAGAAAGTTGCTTAAAATTGCATGCTCTATCTGAATCACACACAAAAATGTGGGTTCAGTATCCCTTTAAAACAGGAAGCTAGTAATATAAGGCTTATTAGCGCATATATCTGAACCTAAAGTGATCAAATATCTTTCTCCCCAAGATCTCTGTGACTATGACCGGGATGACAAATCTGAAAGCTATAATGTCACAGCTAAATGTTTATTTTTTATCTCCATAGGTAATAAATCAGCGAAGCACCTGTTTTAAATAATCCCCATAATTAGGGTGACCATATTGCTGCTTTAAAAAAGGACACGTGAAAAATACATATATCAGGGCAGTTTTCAGGGCTGTTTAAAGAAATGTTTTGTATATGAACCCTGATATATGTATTTTTCATATGTGTCCCTTTTTAAAGCAGCAATATGGTCACCCTACCCATAATCAAATATACATTGACAAAGATCTCTAAAAATAGACATGCCATACAAATAGATTTGATTAACCTTTGCCTATGGAGCAGGTTAAAGGGGGACCATGAAGTATTTCAGGATGAAAATGCAGCCCTGAAATCAAACCAGAAAATGCCATATGCTGTGAATATGCAGGTGTCTAATGATGTTGTAATCCCTGCTGGGGCTGATAAATTCCTCTTATCCTTACAGGTAAAAAGAGGTCAGAAATTAAAAACTTCTGAAACACTAATATGCATCTCCCATAGAATGCAAAATCTGGGTATAACAACGACCCATACTCCTATCGTAAATATTGGAAATATTCCAATACATATTATTGTGCATAACATGACCCCAATGGATATCACCTTGTCCAAGAGAACTACCGTAGGATATGCTCTAAAATCCAGTTACTACACTTTTGGATTCCAGAATACTATAATTGGGCTAATACCTTAAGGATATTTAACTGAAGAACACTTAATAGAACAAGCCTTCACATCTATGCCAGAGGGATTGTTTACAATTCAGTCTATTTATCCCTTCAGCTCAGAGGAAGGCATCTGTAAAATTGAAGAAGCCTCCCTAGTATTTGATCAGCCGATCAAAGAGCAAGAATACCCCAATACCCAGAATCATGGGGGCAATGTAAATTATAATCAAGGGGATCTCACCTCTAGGTTGGAAGAAGCCTATGAGATAGGACAGCCTGAAATCTTTCCAGGATTTCAGCAAATAGCCGAAGAGCAAATCTCCTTAGCTAATGGCTGTTCCAGTGATGATGAACGCTGACAGCTACGAGAACTCCTGATGGAGTACAAGGATATATTTGCTAGGGATTCTTATGACTGTGGGACTACAGACCTGCACATTGCAAGAATACAAACAGATCCCAATGTACCACCTGTCTTTGTTAAACAATACAAACTTCATTTAGCCTCATATGATTATCTTGCAGAAATCATAAGGAACTTGAAAGAAAGAGGTATTATCAGACAGGTGCATAGCTCTTAGAACAATCTTATTCTAGGTGTTCTTAAGCCCAATGGACAATGGTGTTTGTTTGCTGACTTCAGACAGCTAAACAAACGAGTATACATGTCTGACTGGCCTGTGCCATATATTGACCAGTGCCTAGCGCAGAATAGATGCAGGGATCTAAAATATTCACTGCCATTGATTGTGCACAGGGATGTTGGACCATAAAGGTACATGAAGAAGACCAGTATAAGCTTTCATTCTCATTCCAAAAGGTCCAGTATGCATTCCAAAAGCTCCCATTTGGATACATAAATTCAGGACATGAATTTTCTGTATTCATGCATAAGGCTATGCCTGATGCACTTGAAAGGGGGACCTTATCTTAAGTTGATGATGTTTTGATCAAAAGCACATACTTTGAAAAAGATATCACAGAACTTAACACGTCCTCAGCCAACTTAAAAGGGCATGTGTCAAATTATCCCTACAAAAAGCTTAATGGTGCTGCACTCGTGTAAACTTCTTGGGGCGTGAAGTTACTTCTGAAGGGTTAAATCCTCAGAAGAAAAAGGTGGAAGCTATAATAAATTCTAAGAACCCAACTAACTTAAAACAATGAAGATCATTCCTGGGTATGACTAATTATTCTCGTAAATGTATTGATATTATTATTATTATCGGTTATTTGTAGAGCACCAACAGATTCTGCAGCGCTATTAACAAAGGCGCAGTACAAAAAAACAGTTATAGGGATCAAATGGGTAGCGGGCCCTGCCAAGAGTTGCTAGTGGGGTTCAGGGGATAGCAATGGAGGAGAGGAACTGGTATAAGGAAAGGTTAGCGTAGGTTGTATGCATCCCTGAACAGTACAGTCTTTAGGGAGCACTTGAAGCTTTTAAAACTAGAGGAGAGTCTTGTGGAGCGAGGCAGAGAGTTCAACAAGATGGGAGCCAGTCTGGATAAGTCCTGTAAACGGGAGAGTAATGAGGTGACAAGAGAGGAGGAGAGTTGAGGTCGTGAGCAGAGTGAAGGGAACGGGAGGGAGAGTATTTGGAGACAAGGTCTGAGATATAGGGGGGAGCAGTGCAGTTGAGGGCTTTGTATGTCAGAGTGAGAATTTTGTGTTTGATCCTAGAGGCAAGAGGAAGCCAGTGAAGAGATTGGCAGAGAGGTGCAGCGGATGAAGAGCGACTTGTAAGGAAGATGAGTCTGGCAGAGGCATTCATTAAGGATTGTAAAGGAGCTAGGCTGTAGGTGAGGAGACCAGAGAGGACAGAGTTGCAGTAATCGAGGTGGGAGAGGATGAGAGAGTGGATTAAAATCTTAGTTGTGTCTTGTGTAAGGAAGTGTCTAATTTTAGAGATGTTTTTAAGGTGGAAGCGGCAGGCTTTAGCCAAAGACTGAATGTGAGGAGTGAAAGAAAGATCTGAGTCAAATGTGAACCCGAGACATTGGGCATGCGGGGTAGGGGTAATGATGGAGTTGTCGACAGTTATAGAGAGATTTGGGGTGGAGAGTTTTGAAGAAGGGGGGAAAATAAGGAGCTCAGTTTTGGAGAGATTTAGCTTGAGGTAGTGAGAGGACATCCAGTTGGAGATGTGAGAAAGACAGTTAGTGACACAGGTTAGCAAGGAAGGAGAAAGGTCTGGTGCAGAGAAGTAGATTTGGGTGTCATCGGCATACAAATGATATTGTAAACCGTGGGACTTTATTAGGGAACCTAGTGATGACGTGTAGATTGAGAAGAGAAGAAGACCGAGGACAGAGCCTTGCAGTACTCCGACAGAAAGTGGTGATGGGGCAGAGGAGGCCCCAGATAAGGCTACACTAAAGGTACAGTTTGACAGGTAGGAAGAGAGCCACGAGAGGGCTGTGTCACATATGCCAAAGGATTGGAGGGTTTGGAGCAAGAGAGGGTGGTCAACAGTGTCAAAGGCTGCGGACAGATCAAGGAGAATAAGCAGAGAGAAGTGGCCTTTTGATTTTGCTGTAAGTAGGTCGTTGGTAACCTTAACAATTGCTGTTTCTGTGGAGTGATGGGGACGAAATCCAGATTGCAATGGGTCAAAGAGGGAGTTTATTGTAAGGAAATGGGATAGGCGTGCATAAGCTAGTTTTTCGAGAAGCTTTGATGCAAGAGGGAGGAGGGAAATTGGGAGGTAGTTGGATGGGCAGGTAGGATCAAGGGAAGGTTTTTTGAGGATAGGTGTGACCAGTGCATGTTTCAGCAATGAGGGAAATATACCGGTGCTGAAGGAGAGGTTGAAAGTGTGTGTGAGTATAGGGGTAAGGGTGGCAGAGAGGGAGGGGAGTAGCTGTGAGGGGATAGGGTCAAGGGGACAGGTAGTGAGGTGAGAGCACAGTATAAGTGCCAAAACTTTTTCCTCAGTAACAGGAGAGAATGAGCTAAGTTTAAGGTTATGTGGGTTGTGGTTGATTGAGAGCATTTGAGGGGGGAGAGAGAATGGAATTATATTGAGAGCTGATTTCATTTCTGATGGAGTTGATTTTGTTATTGAAGTGGTTGGCAAAGTCTTGAGCTGACAGAGAAGTTGTATTAGGAGGTGGGGGAGGGCGGAGAAGAGTATTGAAAGTGGAGAACAAAAGTTTTGGGTTTGAAGAAAGATTAGAGATAATTATGCAGAATTAGCTAAACCACTGCTACTTCTTCTAAAGAAGGATGTGAAATGGCACTGGAGTTAAGCTCAAGAGACAGCCATAAGAGAGCTGAAAAGAAAACTCACTCAAGCACCTTGCTTAGTGTACCCTGAAGGGGGTAAACCTTTCTACTTAGAGACAGGTTACACAGATACAAGCATGAGTGCTGTTTTATACCAAAAGCATGATAATTTAAGCAAAGTCATTGCTTATGCGAGCAAAACTTTATCCCCAGTAGAAATAAAATTTAGTGATTGCAAAAAAGCCCTCTTATCTACTGTATGGGCGCTACAAAATTTCCGCAGCTATATACAGGGCGAGAAAATTATTGTAGAAACGGCCCAACAGCCTTTGCTATATCTGCAAAGTGAGAGAATAATAGATGGGAACCTGTCTAATAGCCGCATAACAGCTTGGACTCTTTCCTTACAAGGCTGGCCTTTAGAAATTCGCTATAAGCAAAACAAAAAGAATCCAGTTGCACAGGGGCTTGCTGAGTTCCATGACTGTACTGCTAAGGATCATGGGGAAGAGTTATTAGAAGATGATTTCCTGGAGGAACAATTGTTTTTCCCATATAAAATATACAAGGACCATTGTCAAACATTACCTTGGGTATATGTTGATGGTTGTTCTTACCATGCCACTATTGAAAATGAGTGCAGATTAGTTGCTGGCATTGGTATAACTTGGACAAATGAATTCCCAAATATTTCTGCAGGTTTTGACATTGGACCAAGATCCAGTCAAGTTGCAGAACTAACTGCTGTTCTAAAAACCATTGAAATGGCTATTGAACAAGGTATTTATGAATTTGTGATAATTACTGACTCAAATTATGTGCTTGATAGTTTTGTTAAATACCTGCCAACTTGGAAAAGAAATGGCATGCAGAAAACTAACAACAAACCAGTCAAACATGGCAAGTTGTTCTGCAAAATTGATAAGTTGGTGGTGTCCAGTGGTTTGACCACACACTGGAAAAAGACCAAGAGTCATTCCAGGATTCTAGGTCCTGATAAGGAAGGCAATGATCTTGCAGATTCATTAGCCAAACAAGTAGCCATAACTGGAGAACTCCTCAATATCGACCACTTAATCGGTGCAATTCAGGTAGAAGCCATTACCAGAAGCCAGGCTAAACAACAAAATGAGCCTAACCTGGTACAATGGAGTCAGGATTCTCCTAATGAGGACCTGATCACTAGTCAAAAGGAACACCCCATTATAGGTATCTTCTGGCATGCAACAATGGGTGGTACCTACAAAGTTCAAAGGTCTCATACTTCAACATGCCCATGATGCTCCCACATCTGGTCATCATGGTGCAAAATCAACGTATGAAATATTACGTGATTATGCCTTTTGGCCACATATGTTGAAGGACGTTCAAACCTACTGTCAAGGTTGTTTAATCTGTCCACAGTTCCAACCCACTGCGCCAACGCATGAGCGCCATTACAGAAAAGGGGGATGGTAATTCCATGGTCAGATATACAAATTAATTATATAGGTCCAGTAACTAGGTCATCAAGAGGTAACAGATACATGCTAACAGTGACATGCCTGTTCACTAAATGGGTAGAGTGCATCAGTGCACCTAACAATATTTCTGAAACATGTGCAGCATTGCTCATGAACCACGTTTTTTCCAGATTTGCTTTACCCCAGAGAATCGAATCCGATTGGGGAACCCACATCACTAGCAAAGTGATGACCAAAATGTGGAAAATACTAGGGGTCAAAAGAAAGCTCCAATTTGCATATAGAGCTGCCTCTAGTGGTGGTGTAGAGCATTACAAAAAGTCCATTGGGAAAATCCTCAAAAAGTTTGTGAGTGAAACAGGTAAAGACTGGGATGAAAAATTACCTCTAGTCATAATGGCATTAAGAGCAACTCCAAGTAGTGCTACTAAGATGTTACCTTTTGAATTGATGACTGGTAGAAGAATGGTTCTACCTAAACATCTACTGTACCGTACATCAGACCAGAACTTGATAAATGCTGCCAATGCACATCAATATGTGGAGAACTTAAGGAAGCACCTGCAATATGCCTTTGCATTTGCTCAAAGGAACACAGAGAAGTCCGCTACTGCCGGTAAATCCTATTATGATCTCAAAACGTCCAAAAAGGAATATGAAATAAATGATAAAGTTTATCTTTATAACTTTGGAAGAGATCAGGTTAAGGAGAAGAAATTTCTTCAATCATGGAAGGGTCCTTTTGTCATTACTGACAAAATATCTCCAGTTGCCTATAAAATTAGGATCCCTTAAAATTATACATTTATGGATAAATGGGTCCATATTAATCAGTTGTGAGCATGCCATCCTAGGTCCCAACTACAAGTCATAGAGGGAGAATGAATTTCCCCAAATTCACTAAAGAAGTATTGTAGTTTAAAGATGCCTAGCTAGCGAGCATAAGGGCTCAAAAATAACAGACTCTCTTCATAATAAGATTGTCTATGATGCATACTGTCAGTACACTCACCAAGTACCACTGACTTTAAGCCAATTCAAATACATGTGTCCTACTTATATTTAAAATTGGAAGGGGGATTTATGTCAGGATACCTGTAAGTGTTATTAAATAATATATATATATATATATATATATATATATATATATATATATATATATATATATATATATATATATCTACACCAAATAATACATTTATTTGTGGAGCTGTTTGTAACACAACATCCCCCTTTCTCATTTGTCAAGGACACATTGCAAACCTTTGTCCCAATTCATCAAAGGAATTGCTTTCAAAATAATCTTAGAATGACACTCCTGCCCAAGATGTGTAATAAAGTTACAGACCCCCTGTAAACAGCAGTCGCTCAGTCTGAAGTGATCTTTGAATCTAGCTGAATCTCAGAGGATGTAGCTCTTATCATATAGGTGTTAAATTGTATCATACTGAGTTCAAATACACAAAGCTCAGATGTACGTCTCAATGCAAAATAGCAGGAGAAAACAGAAAAACATCTTTAATCCTGTGAGTGCTTAAAGCATATAAGAATTTAACTCTTAATAGCAGAAAGAGAAGCTAGAAACTCATCTATATGAATTATATAATTTTCAAATGTTTTATTTATACTCAGATCATATTGAAAATATCTATATAGTTGGATAAATGTCCTATATTAAATGAATGGCTGTATTGATTAATTCAAAATGTTTTGCAAACCTTCAGGATAAAAATAAATAAATAATGCTTTTCTTTGTTTTTCAGAGCCTGGTCTGACAGGGAAATTCCAAATAATACTGATACATACTAAATAAGCTGTCCTATGAATATTTGTCCTAAACATAAGTCCATGCACTCAAAAATTATTAAAAATATGAAATATACTGTATTTATATTAAGACAAAATATAATGCCAGGATGTTGAATGATATGATGCTGTGAAGAGCAAATAATTAACAGTATAATTGCTTACTAATATGATACTAGAAGTATATGTTTAGTCTCTATAAATACATACTAAATTATATTAGATGGGATATATATGTTGACCAGATAAGTTTATTAATATCAGGAAATAGTGAGTATATTAAATATACAATTAAATATATATCAGAATATAGATATTAAACTATTAGCAGTATTGATGGTGAGACTGCATTTCTGGTTGTCTGCTGCCCTCTGGTGGTTTATGCGAGAATTACAGTCAAACGGATTGACTGTTAAAACCCATACATTCCCAGTGAGTCAATGAAATGCTCAGCTCTGAGGGCCAATGAAGGGACAAGCTTCAATAAGTGTGTATCCAAATATTCACCAATGATTACAAAATAGAGGCAGGCTTATCACTTGATAAAAGCTCATGCAAGAGTAAAGAAATGGGTCTTTACTGGAATCTTGACTGACTGACAACTGCTGCTTTTGGAACACAGCCTCTATAAATCAAAACTGGGCCTATATTTTTCTTTTTCCATAAGTGCAAAACCTCTTATTTATGACGGTGAATGGATTTATCTGAAAAAGCTGAAACTTCAAATTAGTTATGTGTTAATGTATGGCAGTGGTTATAATTTAATGTTTTAAAGCAAATACATTCATTGTTGCTACAGTTTAATTGAAGCTGGCGATTTAAAGGAATATTTGGTATTTTAAATTTATGTTCATCGTCCTGTGTAGTTTAGAACTAGTCATATTAATGCTAAATAATTTTATTTGCTAGAAAAGAACTGGTACTTTTATAGTCTTGCTTATTGTGAAATCTCTTACGGCTAGATTTGGAGTTTTGTCAGTAACGACCCAAAAGGTAACGCTGGCTTTTTTCTGGCCGCACCATAAAAATAACTCTGGTATTGAGAGTTCACATAAAGGCTGCGTTAGGCTCCAAAAAAGGAGCGTAGAGCATATTTAACGCAGCTTCAACTCTCGATACCAGAGTTGCTTACGCAAGCGGCCAGCCTCAAAAACGTGCTCGTGCACGATTCCCCCATAGAAAACAATGGGGCTGTTTGAGCTGAAAAAAACGCAGCCCCATTGTTTGCTATGCGGAAACACTTCCTACGTCTGCACCTAACACTCTAACATGTACCCCGAGTCTAAACACCCCTAGCCTTACACTTATTAACCCCTAATCTGCCGCCCCCGCTATCGCTGACCCCTGCATATTATTATTAACCCCTAATCTGCCGCTCCGTAAACCGCCGCTACTTACATTATCCCTATGTACCCCTAATCTGCTGCCCTAACATCGCCGACCCCTATATTATATTTATTAACCCCTAATCTGCCCCCCACAATGTCGCCTCCACCTGCCTACACTTATTAACCCCTAATATGCCGAGCGGACCTGAGCGCTACTATAATAAAGTTATTAACCCCTAATCCGCCTTACTAACCCTATAATAAATAGTATTAACCCCTAATCTGCCCTCCCTAACATCGCCGACACCTAACTTCAATTATTAACCCCTAATCTGCCGACTGGAGCTCACCGCTATTCTAATAAATGTATTAACCCCTAAAGCTAAGTCTAACCCTAACCCTAACACTAACACCCCCCTAAGTTAAATATTATTTACATCTAACAAAATTAATTATCTCTTATTAAATAAATTATTCCTATTTAAAGCTAAATACTTACCTGTAAAATAAATCCTAATATAGCTACAATATAAATTATAATTATATTATAGCTATTTTAGGATTAATATTTATTTTACAGGCAACTTTGTAATTATTTTAACCATGTACAATAGCTATTAAATAGTTAAGAACTAAGATCCAATCAGCCAATAGGATTGAGCTTGCATTCTATTGGCTATTCCAATCAGCTAATAGAATGCCAGTTCAATCCTATTGGCTGATTGCATCAGCCAATAGGATTTTTTCTACCTTAATTCCGATTGGCTGATAGAATTCTATCAGCCAATCGGAATCGAAGAAATGCCATCTTGGATGACGTCACTTAAAGGAACCGTCATTTAGTAAGAAGAAGTCGATTGAAGAGGATGCTCCACGCCGGATGTCTTGAAGATGGACCCGCTCCGCGCCGGATGGATGAAGATAGAAGATGCCGTCTGGATGAAGACTTCTGCCCGTCTGGAGGACCACTTCACCCGGCTTGGATGAAGACTTCTCCCGGCTTCGTTGAGGACTTCGGCCCGGTTGGATGAAGACTTCTGCTGCTTCCTTGAGGATGGATGTCGGATCTTCAGAACAGTAAGTCGATCTTCAGGGGGTTAGTGTTAGGTTTTTTAAGGGTGTATTGGGTGGGTTTTATTTTTAGTTTAGGGACTTTAGGCCGCAAAAGAGCTAACTGCCCTTTAAAGGGCAATGCTCATCCAAATGCCCTTTTCAGGGCAATGGGGAGCTTAGGTTTTTTTAGATCGTTTTTTTATTTGGGGGGTTGGTTGTGTGGGTGGTGGGATTTACTGTTGGGTGGGTTGTTTCTATTTTTTTTTACAGGTAAAAGAGCTGATTACTTTGGGGCAATGCCCCGCAAAAAGCCCTTTTAAGGGCTATAGGTAGTTTAGTTTAGGCTAGGGTTTTTTTTTTTATTTTGGGGGGCACTTTTTTATTTTGATAGGGCTATTAGATTAGGTGTAATTAGTTTAAATATCTTGTAATTTGTTTATTATTTTCTATAATTTAGTGGTTTTTTTTTGTACTTTAGCTAATTTAATTTAATTTAGGTAATTGTATTTAATTTAGTTAATTTATTTAATTATAGTGTAGTTTTAGGTGTTATTGTAACTTAGGTTAGGTTTTATTGTACAGGTACTTTTGTATTTATTTTAACTAGGTAGCTAGTAAATAGTTAATAGCTATTTAGTAACTATTCTACCTAGTTAAAATAAATACAAGCTTGCCTGTAAAATAAAAATAAACCCTTAGCTAGCTACAATGTAACTATTAGTTATATTGTTGCTAGCTTAGGGTTTATTTTATAGGTAAGTATTTATTTTTAAATAGGAATTATTTAGTTAATGATAGGAATTTTTAGTTAGATTTATTTTAATTATATTTAAGTTAGGGGTTGTTAGGGTTAGGGTTAGACTTAGGTTTAGGGGTTAATACATTTAGTATAGTGGCGGCAACGGTGGGGGCGGCAGATTAGGGGTTAATAAATGTAGGTAGGTGGCAGCGATGTTATCAACGGCAGATTAGGGGTTAATAATATTTAACTAATGTTTGCGATGCGGGGTGCAGCGGTTTAGGGGTTAATATGTTTATTATAGTAGTGGCGACGTTGGGGGCGGCAGATTAGGGGTTAATAAGTGTAGGTAGGTTGCAGCGACATTGGGGGCGGAAGATTAGGGGTTAATAAATATAATGTAGGTGTCGGCGATTTTGGGGGCAGCAGATTAGGGGTTTATAAATATAATGTAGGTGGCGGCGGTGTCCGGAGCAGCAGATTAGGGATTAAAAATGTTATTTTAGTGTTCGCGATGTGGGAGGGCCTCAGTTTAGGGGTTAATAGGTAGTTTATGGGTGTTAGTGTACTTTTTAGCACTTTAGTTATGAATTTTATGTTACAGCATTGTACCATAAAACTCTTAACTACTGACTTTTAAATGCGTTAGGACTCTTGACGGGGTAGGGTGTACCACTCACTTTTTGACCTCCCAGGACAGACTTGTAATACCAGCACTATGGAAGTCCCATAGAAAAAAGACTTTATGAAGTTTATGTAAGTCGTTTTGCAGTAAGGTCAAAGAAGTGTGCGGTGACCCTAAACCTTCAAGACTCGTAATAGCAGCGGGCGTAAAAAAAACAGCGTTAGGACCTCTTAACGCTGCTTTTTTACCTTAACGCACAACTCGTAATCTAGCCGATTAGTTTTAAAACTAAATGAGGCCCATGATTGGTATTTTATTTACAATAATACCCTCTGATGGTGTGAATTATATTATGATGGCTTGGGGGTCTATGTGAGACCTCCTATCTCTTTAAGAAGGTTTTACTAGCAACTTTTATGATAAAATTAGGTTTTAGAGGTTTTCACTACTGTATTATTTTGTTACAGACAGAATACTTTTTAGGTTATCTAATAAACATAAATTGTTATTGTGTTAATATCTGTATCACATGTTCTGTTTTTGCCATATGCTCTTCTCTGTACATCTTGATTCTGACCTCAATAAAAATGATTTAATAAAATTTTTTGTATAAATAAGGCAGTTTTTTTAATTCAATATTCTAACATCTATTCCACTGGAACCCCTGAAACCAAAAACCACGCTCCAACCAGCAGAGCGTGTGTATGTATAGGTTTGTTTATGTTTGGATGTATGTATCTGTGTTTATGTGAGTATGTATATATGTATGTGTATGTGTGAGTATGTATATACTGTATGTGTGTGTATGTATGAGTGTGTTTGTATTTGAATGTATGTATCTGTGTATGTGTGAGAATGTATGTATCTATATATGTGTGTATGTGTGAGTATGTATGTATATATGCATGTATGTGTGTGTTTGTGTTTGGATGTATGTATCTGTGTATGTGGGAGTATGTATGTACTTGTGTAATGTGTGAGTATGTATGTATGTATGTATATATATATATATATATATATATATATATATATATGTAAGTATGTGTGTGTGAGTATGTATGTATATATGTATGTATGTGTGTATGCATGAGTGTGTTTGTGTTTGGATGTATGTATCTGTACTGTATATGTGTGAGCATGTATTTATGTATGAGTGTGTATGTATGAGTGTGTATGTATGAATGTGTGTATATGTATGAGTGTTGTTTATAAGCATGCTAAGATTAGAAGGATGCGTTTTGTCCTTTTATGCTCACTAACTTGTCAGTAAATCCACCACCGGCACAACTTTATAACTATAGGTAAAAAAAAATTTTTTTGCCTGTAATCATCTTAACCTAGGAACTAGTTATGATACTGTGGAAACCTTATCAGTGTGTGTGTTTGTATGTACAGTATACATGAGTGTGGTTGTGCATGTATGAATGAGTATAGTATGTTTGCGTATGTATATGTGCATATTTGTATGTATAAGTGTGTGTGTGTGTATAAAATTTACTTATTTCATTGCTAAATACAATACATTAAGGGCCAGATTACAAGTGGAGCACTAATTAACGCTCCCTCTTGTTCGTTAACTGCGCTAGAAGATTTTTGTACAAGTTGGGTTGCGCTCTAATTATGAGTTGAAAATAAACTGTTTTCGCTTCCGTGCTAACCTGACAAGCGCAAAAAGACGAACGTAGAATATCGAGTGCACGTTCATGTATTACCCCATAGAAGTCAATGGAGCAAAAAAAGTGGAAAAGCACCCTACTTGGCGCAAGCCCAATCGCATATACTCAAATGCGCTAACTCAACATGAAAATATGCATATTTCACATTCCAATGTTCTTCACATAATAGAATATGTTATATTTATTTATAAATACATATTTATATATATATACCTGATGTTTTATGTCTCTGCACTCTCTCCTTCCCTCCTGCCTCTATATCTGCACTCTCTTTCTCTTCCTCCCTCTCTATCTCTGCACTCTCTCTTCTTTTTCCCTCTCTATATCTGCACTCTCTCTTCCCCTACCGCCTCTATCTCTGCACTCTTTCTCTTCCTCCCCCTCTCTTTAGGCAATCTCTTCTTCTTTTCCTCTATCTCCCTCTGTACTCTCTCCTTCCCTCCCTCCTTCCCTCTCACTTTCTCCATTCCCATTTTAAGATTGAAATACTTGAAAATTAGATTAAGAACACAAACAATGTTTATAAAACTGCAATTATAATAATTACAACTACAATTATAATAATTTATTTTACATTTGTTTAAATGAAATAATCAAGGTTGCAAAAATTGGTGAAGTTTGGTACAAAGTAATTGGAAGAAGAGAGTTCAGAGATATAGAGGGAGGAAGAGAGAGAGTGCAGATATAGAGGCAGGAGGGAATGAGAGAGTGCAGAGACAGAGAGGGTGGAAGAGAAAGAAAGACTGCAGAGATAGAGGCAGGGGGAAGGAGAGAGTGCAGGGACAGAGAGGTAGGAAGAGAAGTAGAGAGTCCAGAGTGAGAGGGTGAAGGGAAGCATGAAGAGAGAGACAGAGGAAGGGTAAGAGTGAGTGGATAGAGAGAGGGAAGGAGAGAGTGTAGGGACAGAGAGAGAAAGGAAGAGAAAAAGAGAGTGCAGAGATAGATGCAGGGGGAAGTAGAGAGTGAAGGGAAAGAGAGAGAGGACTAGAAGGATAGAGTCCAGAGAGAGAGAGGGGAGAAGGAGAGAGTGCAGAGAGGGAGGAAGAGAAGGAGAGAGTGCAAAGATTGTGTGAGGGGAAGGGAAGAATGGAGAGAGATAGAGGAAGAGTTAGAGTGAGTGAATAGAGAGAGGGAAGCTGAGAGTGTAGGGACAGAGAGGGAGAAAGAGAAAGCGAGATTGCAGAGATAGAGGCAGGGGGGAAGGAGAGAGTGCAGGGACAGAGAGGTAGGAAGAGGAGAGAGTCCAGAGAGAGAGGGGGAAGGGAAGTGTGAAGAGAGAGACAGAGGAAGGGTAAGAGTGAGTGGATAGAGAGAGGAAAGGAGAGACAGAGACGGGGGAAGAGAAGGAGAGAGTGCAGAGAGAGAGGGAGGGGGAAGGGAGGAGTGGATAGATAGACAGAGGAAAGATATGAGTGGATAGAGAGAGGGAGAAAAGGGAGAAGAAAGTCGAGAGAGAGTGAGAAAAGTAGAGAGTGGGGAGAGAGGGGGAGGGGTTTTGAGAGTAAAGAGAGAGGGAGGGAAAGAGAGAGAGCAAGAGAAGGAGAGAGGGAGGTAGGGATGAAAAGAGAAAGAAACCAGGGTGAAAGAAGGAGACAGAAGATGGGAGATAAGTCTGAATATGTCATTAAAATTCTCTTTTTAGCTTTTGTCTCATGAGTTTGTCTCTGGAATCTATGAAACAGGATCCCCTATAAAGTCAGGAATTGCTTTTGTTTGGAAGACTTTTACAAGTCAGGCTATTTTATTACATTGCCTTCTCTGCTGGCTTAACTAATCTTTAGCAGTTTCAACACCTCTGTTCTCCCTGTCATACAGAATGTGGATATGTTTACCATTTTTACCTTTGGTTTGGGCTAATTTTCATACTTTTACTCATAAATCCCTTCTTACTGTACTTAGCATTATGTCTATCCAGGATGGTACTCTGGATAGCCTGGGAGAGTTGTATATATTGTGATTTTTATCTACATTTCTTGGTTAAGGCTGCACTGAGTATTAGGTTTCCACATTGGTTTTACTCTTTGCATATACCTGTCCTTTAACGCTCATCCATATCATGTCTAGGCCAATGTCCACTTCAGACACGTTTCGAAGAATGGCGCTGCCAGGGGCGAAGGTGTCCATAAGAAGAGCGGAGGGGAGGACTAGAAGGACTTCTGTGTGTGGGGATTGCAGTACTAGCATTTCCCCCACCTACCGCACTTTATACACCAAGGTTTACACGGGATTTGAAAGAGCAGGTGATTGCTTTTAGAGGTTTCTACGGCTTAAGGGAGTTGTGATTGATAGCTTTAAATACCTACCTTGGGTTGCTGATGTGACCACACCAATGTTATTACCTTTTGCTACCTTGCATGTGGCTGCAAGTGCAGAAAGGCAGTAATTAATTCCAAAGCGTTCCCCCTCCCAGTCGATAATGCGTGGGTTTCATTCGCAATTGTGTGAATGAGGACTATGTGCTGTCATCTGCACTTAAGGAGTTAATATTTCATTGAGAACGTAAACTCTGGCATTAACATAAGCTTTTTGTCTTTAAACATATGTACAAGAATACATTCACTAATGATACAATGAGGAAATAGCTTCTACAATGCAGAGAACTACAGAACAAACAAACAATTAGCATAGAATACAATTAGCTACTTTAATTGCAATGCTAAAACAAGTTAGGATAAATTAACTAATAAGGCAATGAAATACTTATCTGTAGGTATCAATCAGCTTACAATATGTAAAGTTGTAATAAAACAGCTATGACTAATGCATAAAGATGCCCAGTGTAGATAGAAAGAAATTTAAACTGTGAGGCTTACAATTCAAGTCAAGCTTATAGGTTTTATCCTTTTCTAACTGGGCGTTGGTTTTCATCTACCAATAAAAAAAATAAATAAAATGCTTCACATGAACCTTGTGTAATGAGCAAAATCCTTAATTGAAACTTTGAATATAAACAACCATTTTAATGATCTTAGTTCCCATAAAATAACTTAACATAAACTGTTTCAGCTTTAAAGAACATGAATACCTCCTAGATAAGCAGGTGTGCATTTAATTGGGGAATCCTGATCTTGCCAGACTTTACTAATTAGGAAAAATACTATCTTACTAGAAACAAGATAGTGAAACTTCTTTTAAATAGGGGATACAGGCTTGCATGGTAAAGAGGTTTCAGTAATTCTATTTGGATATATGAATCACCTATATGTGCTATTACCTTTATTCATGCAGTACAGGCATTGAAAACTAAATCACACCTAAAAGACAAATGCTAAGAAAACAACAAAAAATGATAATACTTTACCAGGACATACAAGTGCAAAAAGAAAATGCTCTTATATGTTAGAGCATTGTTTTATTGCTCTTTCATTTGCATTTGCAAGGGGTTAAACACATAGTTAAAATTATCTGTACAGCAACAAAGAACTACAGTGAGTTAGTCGAACACATTTAGTTTACCAATGACATGATGCATAGGTTTGTAGCCACCAATCAATAGCTAGCTCTCAACAGTGTATTGCTGCTTCTGAGCATACCTAGGTATGCTTTAAAAAAAAGGATACCAATATAATTAAATACATTTGATAATACAAGAGAATTGAAAGGTGCCTTAAAATTGCACCCACTTTCTGATAAAGGAAAGGACACATTTTGAGAAGAAAATGCTATAAATGTGGCCCAAAGTCACATTTATTATATTATTTTTTTTCCTGGTTACTTTACTCCCTCATTTCTAAAATACAGAAAAAATAAACTTAAAGGAAAAGAAAATATTACATGATCTCAATTATATACTATCAGGTATTATTATCAGGTATTTGTAGCGCGCCAACAGATTCCGCAGATTATATACCCTCACAAAGGCGTTAAATGCATAGGTAAGATCTACTTTGGGAGCCACAGTCTTTGCAGCTCCTGAGCAGAACATGAACAGTGATTGGTGGCTACATTTAAATACTGGTTCATGTATGGCTCTCCATTACCTACTTGAAAGTTGCAATGCTTGCCACTCCCTAGTGTGTCTTTACCTATGTGTTTTACCCCTTTGCATTGTTAAATATATATATATATATATATATACAGTAAGTTTCATTTACCTTTAATGTGTCATACATATAGAAATATTATAAGTGGTCCTTTAACTAATTATATATGTTGTAAAGAGTGGTGATTTAAACTCACATTCTAAAGCAAAACATATATGCCCTAATTCATTTGAGCATTTACTTACTGTGTGTATATATATATATATATATATATATATATATATATATATATATATATATATATATATAGGGCTATCAATAGGGCTATCAATGTGGGTCTTGGCTTGATGAGAAGAGGAAATTGGAATGTTACAAGTGTGGTGATTGCACTACATGTAACAGTATGATCACTGGCCCCATCTTCTATCACCCATATAATGGTAGACATTACAAGATTCAACTCACTTGCACAAGTGATTTACAGTTTGTCCTGTCCTTGTTCGCTGGTTTATGTTGTTAAGATGACCACCTCCTTCCTGGGAAGGATGGCAAACCATCATTGTGCAATTAGGGAGGTTATCAGGAATGGCATCAGCCTAAGGCATGCCATTTTGCACAGGCTGGACACACGGCTACCAGCCTACGTACGATGCTTATTGATTATTTTGCCCCACTAAAGAGGGGTGTAGATAGACACAAGATAGACTCAAGCTACTACTGGAAACGGTGGCACCGAAAGGGCTGAAAACTATGCTGGACTTCTATAATCATTCCAATGGTATCTGGGTCTGTTAACAACCATACAATTTTTGCTTACTACCAGTTTTGGCCTCTTTGGTAAAGTTATCATTAAGTGGTTGGATCATCTTTTTGCTCCAATAGCCTTAAGAACTGATGGACTGTGCTTGATGAAAACCATATAGCTATGCCTTGGTGTAACGACGACAGCCATTATAGCAGTCAGTTTTATGATTGAACAAATCTGGTGAGTGCTGTGTCTATCTTCAAAGTATCTTTTGTGTATTCCTTTACACAATGCACCCCAGTAGCTGTTCGAAGTCTAAGTGAGTGTACCTTTTTCGGATTATACTGTATGTATATATATATATATATATATATAACTATAAACCTCAAAATCTTACCAGAATAATTAACACAATTGCTATATGTGATATATTGTTACACTACCACATTCAATCCCAATGTAGTTCATTGCAAAAAAGTATAATCCCAAATCTGTCCTGCACGCTTGCAACTCCACATCATCAATCCACTGTGAAAAAAAAACCAAGAGAACAAAGTGGGTGCTTCCTAATGCAGGCTATCACTGGTTTATGTGTATTAAAAGTGATGCATTTATGCTCACAAGGGTTGCAGCACCAAAATGTGCTAATACAGGCGTGCGGGATGATTATAGTGCCCCAGTTCACTGATTCCAATGCAACATTTTGTGGATTGCTTTACTCAAATTCAGGTGACCCCAACATGTGTGCAAAAGTTTAAAAGTCATTAATAAAATGTAAAAGGATTTTGTCTACCTTAATTCCAATTGGCTGATAGAATTCTATCAGCCAATCGGAATTGAAGGGACGCCATCTTGGATGACGTCACTTAACGGTACCTTCAATCTGTGTTAGCCGTTGATTGAAGAGGATGCTCAGCATTGGATGTCTTGAAGATGGACCCGCTCCGCGCCGGGTGGATGAAGATAGAAGATGCTGTCTGGATGAAGACTTCTGCCCGTCTGGAGGACCACTTCAACCTGCTTGGATGAAGACTTCTCCCGGCTTTGTTGAGGACTTTGGCCCGGTTGGGTGAAGACTTATAGTAATTTTATTTAGATTTCTTTTAATTATATTTAAGTTAGGAGGTGTTAGGTTTAGGGTTAGACTTAGGTTTAGGGGTTAATAACTTTAATATAGTGGCAGCGACATTGGGGATGGCAGATTAGGGGTTAATAAATGTAGGTAGGTGGCATCGATGTTAGGGTGTCAGGATTTTTTCCCTGTTGTGTTTGCCATGTGCTGCTGGCAGCCATTTTACTCACCTCTCTTCCTGACTATGGTGCATTGTGGGGGATGCTGCTCATTTTCTGCACTTCTTTTTATGGCCAGACTGGTGTGCATCATCCATGTGAGACAGGATGCAGTCTCAGAATTGTGATGTCATCACTTATTATTTAAAGGGCCTCTGTTCAGTATGCTTTGCCTTTGCGTTGTCTCAGACCTGTTTGTGAGAGTTCCTGTGTATTACCTGGCTGCCTGACATCCTTCCTGGTTCCTGATCCTTGTTCCTGACTCTGCTGTTTTCCTTGTTCCTGATTCCGGCTCGTCTGACTATTCGCTTTGGCTCCTGACTCGGCTCATCTGACTACCAGCTCTGGTTTTGATTCCTGGCTTATTATTTGTTTTGTGGACTTTCTATTGTTTTTTGCTATTAATAAAGGTGTGATTATATTTGCACTTAACGTCTCAGTCTGATTCCTGGCATCCTGACATTACTCAAAGGCCATGAATCCTGATGGTGCTAATAATCCAGCTTTACCTGCCATCATTTCCAGGATGGATGAACAGGATCACCACTTGGATCAATTTGCACTAGCCCTGAAAACCCTGCTGACTCGCACTGCACATTTGGACCAAAGTGTCCCGCAAGTTATGGCTGCTCCTGTTTCCGCTGCTGCACCTATGCCTACCAGGAGCATGTCCGGTTCTGCACCTCTACCTCAGCGATATGGAGGCTGATCCTATTCAGTGCAGAGGTTTTTTGAACCAGGTGGGCATTTACTTTGAGATGTTACCTCAGGCGTTTCCCTCTGACAGAGCTAAGGTGGGATTTCTCATCTCGTTACTCTGTGATACAGCTCTTGCCTGGGCTAATCCCTTGTGGGAGACTAATAAACCTGTGATTTCAAATTACCCTTTCCATGGACTTCATTGTCGAGCTCCCTGTTTCCAATGGCAATACTGTTATCCTTATAGTGGTTGACCGTTTTTCTAAAATGTCACATTGCATTCCCTTGATGAAGCTGCCTACTGCTCAGGGGATCCAGCTTTTCTTCTCCTCGGCATATCACCCTCAATCCAATGGGGCTGCAGAATGGTCTAATCAAGCTCTGGAGCAGTTCCTCCATTGCTATGTCTCAGATCACCACAATAATTGGTCTGAACTGTTACCTTGGGCAGAGTTTGCTCGTAATAGTGCTATTAATGCTTCCTCCAAGTTATCCTCGTTCATGGTGAATTATGGGTTTCAACCATCCTTGTTGCCCGATTCATTCATGTCTCAGGGTATTCCGGCTTTGGAGGAGCATCTCCGGCAACTCCATTCCACGTGGGTGTAGATTAAGGATTGCCTTCATCGCTCTATGCAGCGCCAAACGTTCCAGGCTGATCGTAGGCATCTGCCCGCACCTTCCTACCAGATTGGTGAGAGAGTTTGGCTGTCCTCCCGCAACTGCACATTTGGACCAAAGTGTCCCGCAAGTTATGGCTGCTCCTGTTTCCGCTGCTGCACCTATGCCTACCAGGAGCATGTCCGGTTCTGCACCTCTACCTCAGCGATATGGAGGCTGATCCTATTCAGTGCAGAGGTTTTTTGAACCAGGTGGGCATTTACTTTGAGATGTTACCTC
Organism: Bombina bombina; assembly: GCF_027579735.1. Lineage (NCBI taxonomy): Eukaryota > Metazoa > Chordata > Amphibia > Anura > Bombinatoridae > Bombina > Bombina bombina. The sequence goes on from NC_069502.1 coordinate 1,134,439,460, forward strand.
AGGCGTTTCCCTCTGACAGAGCTAAGGTGGGATTTCTCATCTCGTTACTCTCTGATACAGCTCTTGCCTGGGCTAATCCCTTGTGGGAGACTAATAAACCTGTGATTTCAAATTACCCTGAATTTGTGGCCTCCTTTCAAAGGGTATTTGATGTTACGGCTTGCTCCTCCTCTGCTGCTAAACGACTCATGTCCATTCAGCAAGGTACAAGATCTGTTGCTCAGTATGCTATTGAGTTCCATACGCTTGCTGCAGAGGTAGGTTGGAACAACGAAGCCCTTGTTGCCACCTTCTTTAATGGGCTCTCTGATGCAATTAAAGATGACGTTGCTGCCAGAGATTTACCAGAGGATCTTGAGGCATTGGTGTCTTTTTTGATCCTAATTGACATCAGACTCAGAGAGAGGCCCTCTTTCAAGGAGCGCTTGCGGAAGCCTCCTGTTCCGTTCTCTCCTACGTGTTCGTTCCCACCCATGCCTCCCTCTCCTCCCATGCCTCCTGGTCCCGAGTCACCAGTTACTGCTGAGCCGATGCAGCTGGGATTCACGTATCTCTCCGCGGCGGAGAGGGCCTTTAGGAGGAGGGAGGGGCTCTGCCTCTATTGTGGGTTACAGGGTCACCTTTTGAAGTCTTGTCCTACACGGCCGGGAAACGGTCACACCTAAGGTCCTGTCGGGGGCAGACCTTGAGTGGTTTATCCTCATCCACGGAACCGCTTATGGAGAAACCTTTGGTCAAGGTTGTCCTTTCCTGGGTGGACTCCTCCATAGTCACTCAGGCTCTTGTTGACTCCGGTGCTGCAGGCTATTTCATTGACAGTGCTTTTGTATCAAAGCACTCCATTCCTGTTTTGCCTCGGTCCGTTTCGCTTGCTATTGAGGCCATTGATGGCAGGCCCCTTCAGCCCGCACTCGTTGCTCACAAAACCGCTCTGTTGTCCATGGCTGTTGGGGCTTTCCATTTTGAAACCCTCCAGTTCCAGGTGATAAACTCTCTGCATTTTCCGGATGTTCTGGGTTATCCCTGGCTCCAAAAGCACAATCCCAGTCTCGACTGGCGCAGGTCCGAAATTTTGTCGTGGTCCCCGCAATGTATTTCCACTTGTCTTCGGAAACCAGTTAAAGTCTTGTGTACTTCTTTGTTATCTCAATTGCCAGAGGAGTACCGAGAGTTTGTAGATGTGTTTGACAAGGTGCGTGCTGGTACGTTGCCTCCTCACCGGTCTTACGATTGTGCCATAGAACTGCAACCCAGAGCCATTCCTCCTCGGGGCTGGGTGTACCCTCTGTTGCAGAGAATTGTGCTATGGAGGAGTATGTTGCTGGTGATGCTCTGTCACGGGGGATCATCCGCAAATCTTCCTTGGTCAAACCTATCACAGACATGACCCGTAAAGGGAATGATCCACTCCATTGGTTACCTACTGCCATTAAGGCCTTTTTATAGTCTTAAGACTGCCTTTGATGCCGCTCCAGTTCTGGCTCATCCTAACCCTGTCCTGCCTTTTATTCTTGAGGTCGATGCATCTGAGACTGGAGTAGGTGCCCTCTTGTCTCAATGTCCTACGCCTGACGGTTCCTTGCATCCGTGTGGTTTCTTCTCTAAGAAATTGTCTCCAGCGGAGTGCAATTATGAAATTGGCGACAGGGTATTACTGGCCATAATGAAGGAATTGAGGCATCTTCTCGAGGGTACTAGCATGCCAGTGCTTATTCTTACTGACCACAAGAATTTAACTTATCTATCTGAAGCAAAACGTTTGTCGCCCCGACAGGCCAGATGGGCGCTATTTTTGTCTCGGTTTAATTATGTGGTTTCCTACCTGCCTGGTAGTAAGAATGTTAGGGCTGATGCCCTCTCTCGACAATTTTCACCTCTGTCCAAGGAGGAGTCTGTACCTACTCCTGTTATACCTCCTGACCATATTTTGGCTACCATACGTACTAATTTGACTTCTCCCTTGGGGGAGGAGATCCTGGCTGCACAAACCAATGCACCTCCTGAGAAACCTAGTGGTAAGTGTTTTGTTCCTGAGATTCTTCGAACTAATCTGTTGCACACTTACCACTATCCTAAAGCCGCATGTCACCCAGGCAAGAACCAAATGATTTGGTCTGTCACTCGACAATTCTGGTGGCCAGATCTTCGTTCTGATGTTGCTGAGTATGTTGCCTCCTACTTAGTTTGTGCACAGAATAAGACTCCTCAACGTCTTCCTGTGGGTCTTCTTCAACCTATTGCTAATGGTGAGCGTCCGTGGACACATCTTTCCATGGACTTCATTGTCGAGCTCCCTGTTTCCAATGGCAATACTGTAATCCTTATAGTGGTTGACCGTTTTTCTAAAATGTCACATTGCATTCCCTTGATGAAGCTGCCTACTGCTCAGGGGATCCAGCTTTTCTTCTCCTCGGCATATCACCCTCAATCCAATGGGGCTGCAGAATGGTCTAATCAAGCTCTGGAGCAGTTCCTCCATTGCTATGTCTCAGATCACCACAATAATTGGTCTGAACTGTTACCTTGGGCAGAGTTTGCTCGTAATAGTGCTATTAATGCTTCCTCCAAGTTATCCTCGTTCATGGTGAATTATGGGTTTCAACCATCCTTGTTGCCCGATTCATTCATGTCTCAGGGTATTCCGGCTTTGGAGGAGCATCTCCGGCAACTCCATTCCACGTGGGTGTAGATTAAGGATTGCCTTCATCGTTCTATGCAGCGCCAAACGTTCCAGGCTGATAGTAGGCATCTGCCCGCACCTTCCTACCAGATTGGTGAGAGAGTTTGGCTGTCCTCCCGCAACTTGAACCTTCATGTGCTTTCCAATAAATTGGCTCCCCATTATGTTGGTCCTTTTCGAATACTCCAACGGGTTATTTCTGTGGCCTACGCTCTTGACCTTCCTCCTGCTATGCGCATCTCCAATGTTTTTCATATCTCCCTCTTGAAACCATTGGTTTGTAATCGGTTTACCACTGTGTTGCCTTGTCCCCATCCTATCTTTGTTGACAACCATGAGGAGTATGAGGTCAGCAGCATTATTGACGCTCGTATGTCCAGGGGCTGTGTACAGTATTTGGTTCACTGGAGGGGCTACGGTCTGGAGGAGAGTTCTTGGGTTCCCTCCTCTGATGTTCATGCTCCTGTCCTCCTCCGTGCCTCCCATGTCCGTTTCCCCAATAAGCCTTTTGTCCTCCCGTGGGGGAGGGGTCGTTGAGGGGAGGGTACTGTAAGGTTTTTTTCCCTGTTGTATTTGCCATGTGCTGCTGGCAGCCATTTTACTTTTCCTGACTATGGTGCATTGTGGGGGATGCTGCTCATTTCCTGCACTTCCTTTTATGGCCAGACTGGTGTGCATCATCCATGTGAGACAGGATGCAGTCTCAGAAATGTGATGTCATCACTTATTATTTAAAGGGCCTCTGTTCAGTATGCTTTGCCTTTGATTTGTCTCAGACCTGTTTGTGAGAGTTCCTGTGTATTACCTGGCTGCCTGACGTCTTTCCTGGTTCCTGATCCTTGTTCCTGACTCTGCTGTTTTCTTTGTTCCTGATTCCGGCTCGTCTGACTATTCGCTTTGGCTCCTGACTCGGCTCGTCTGACTACCAGCTCTGGTTTTGATTCCTGGCTTATTATTTGTTTTGTGGACTTTTTATTATTTTTTGCTATTAATAAAGGTGTGATTATTTTTGCACTTCTCGTCTCAGTCAAGCAGATTAGGGGTTAATAATATTTAACTAATGTTTACGAGGCGGGAGTGCGTCGATTTAGGGGTTAATATGTTTAATATAGTGGCGGCGACGTTGGGGGCAGCAGATTAGGGGTTAATAAATGTAGGTAGGTGGCAGCGATGTTGGGGGCAGCAGATTAGGGGTTCATAAGTATAATGTAGATGGCGGCGGTGTCCGGAGCGGAAGATTAGGGGTTAATAATATAATGTAGGTGTTGGCGATGTTGGGGGCGGCAGATTAGGGGTTAATAAGTGTAAGATTAGAGGTGTTTAGACTTGGGGTTCATGTTAGGGTGCTAGGTGTAGACATAAAATGTATTTCCGCATAGGAATCAATGGGGCTGCGTTAAGGAGCTTTACGCTGCTTTTTGGCAGGTATTAGATTTTTTTCAGCCGGCTCTCCCCGTTGATTCCTATGGGGAAATCGTGCACGAGCACGTTACACCAGCTCACCGCTAACGTAAGCAGCGCTGGTATTGGAGTGCGGTAAGGAGTAACATTTTGCTCAACGCTAGACTTGTGCATGATCGAAAAATTCGTTTTGGTTCGGATCGATTCGGATTTTTTCGAATTTCGGTTCGGATCGATTCGAATTCGGAAAAATTTGAATGAATTCATTTCGGATTCGTTTCGGATTCATTCGGATTCAAATAAATTTGTCTGGATTCGGTTCGATTCTGTTTGGTTCAAATCGGAAATTCGGAATTTCGGTGGGATATGCTGTGTATTAGACTAGTATTATATACTGTATATTAGGTGTAACCCATAGCAGAGTGATATGACCTAATATACAGTACAATACTAGTGTAATCCATGGCCATCCGAATCTACCGAATAAATCTGAACTAATTCGGATTTATTCGGTAGATTCGGCACTATTTCAATTTGGAAATACGAATCGATCCAAATCTCCGAATTTAATGAATTCGGCTGAATTTCCGAATCGATCCGAAACTAATCGCACATATCTACTCAACGCTCACTTCTTGTCTGGGTTGTAAAAACCCGTAATACCAGCGCTGTTTGTAAGTGAGCGGTGAGCATAAACTGCTTGTTAGCACCGCATAGCCTCTAACGCAAAATTTGTAATCTAGGTGTTAGGGTTTATTTTATAGGTAAGTATTTAGTTTTAAATAGGAATAATTTAGCTAATTATAATAATTTTATTTAGATATATTTAATTATAGTTAAGTTAGAAATTAGAAGAAAGAAAATACGGTGATTCACTGCCGATGTTAGGTAACACTGTGAGGGGGTTCTTTGGCGGTGTGGCAGGTGAAGAGAGGAGTTTGAGCTTGGAGTATACCGATGTCTCCGTCCGCTTATAACTGATGTGCTGTGTGTCACTCCTTCTATTGCAAATGTAACTTTGTTTATTGGTGTTAAGGTTAGGCTTAGACTTAGGTTTAGGGGTTAATAAATTTAGTATAGTGACGGTGACGTTGGGGGCGGCAGATTAGGGGTTAATAAATGTAGGTAGGTGGCGGCGATGTTACGGACGGCAGACTAGGGGTTAATAATATTTAACTAATGTTTGCGATGCGGGAGTGCGGCAGTTTAGAGGTTAATATGTTTATTATAGTGGCGGTGATGTTTGGCCGGCAGATTAGGGGTTAATAAGTATAGGTAGGTGGTGACAACATTGGGGCGGCAGATTAGGGGTTAATAAATATAATGTAGGTGTCGGCGATGTTGAGGGCAGCAGATTAGGGGTTCATAAGTATAATGTAGGTGGCGGCGGTGTCCAGAGTGGCAGATTAGGGGTTAATAAATATAATGTAGGTGTCGGCGATGTCGGGGGCGGCAGATTAGGGGTTAATACATGTAAGATTAGGGGTGTTTAGACTCAGGGTTCATGTTAGGGTGTTAGGTGGAAACATACATTTTATTTCCCCATAGGAATCAATGGGGCTGCGTTACTGAGTTTTACGCTGCTTTTTTGCAGGTGTTAGACTTTTTCTCAGTCGACTCTCCCCGTTGATTCCCATGGGGAAATCGCGCACATGCTTGTACGACCAGCTTACCGCTGACTTAAGCAGCGCTGGTTTTGGAGTGCGGTAAGGAGCACAATTTTGCTCAATGTTCACTTCTTGCCTTTTAACGCCGGGTTTGTAAAAACCCATAATACCAGCGCTGTAGGTAAGTGAGCAGTGAGACAAAACTGCTCGTTAGCACCGCATAGCCTCTAACGCAAAACTCGTAATCTAGCCGAAAGGTACTACAATTATTATCAACAATTATCAACAATAATTATACCAAAGTATTAAGGTGACTATGTGGTACATCAACACAGAAAATATGCAGAACACAAATCCTTATACAAATGGATCATCAACAGATATAAGAAAGGTAAGCTAAACCAGAGCATAGATAAACACATATTTATGTTCTGTCCTCAGCTTCGAATCTGTAAATTAGATCACTCAAAAGTAAAAAACAGACTTAGAACAAATATTCTATTTATCAGCATATAAACCATTTTGCTGATAGAATAAACATGAGCCTGAAGAAGTCACATATAAATCTCAACAAGCTGCCTACATACTAGTGTATTTAAGATAACAAACCTGTTAAAACCAACTTGGGTCTACTCTTCAGTTCAGTTTGTCAGTAATTGGTAACCTATATAAAGGGCTTCATACACGTTTTAAGACAGCTTTATAATGCAAAAATGGCTGCATAGTGTCTGTATAGGGCTGTACATTACTAGGTGGGACTTTTGTGTCAAATATTAGAAAATATATTCATACCTGTCACAATATTAAGGTAACCCAAAGAGCGATAGATAAAAAAAAAATGTTAACGCAAAAGAAATATGTCCTACTGATATATATAGAAGCTTTCAATATATAATGAGATATTATAATATAAGTTTGAATAAATATTATTAGTCATACATAACAAGATAGAGATGCAAGAAATAATTCAAATCAAAATTCAAATAGGTTACTAAAAATCACCACTCTGGTAATTGGGTCAGTGTTCAATCCATACAATTCTCCTTGTAGTCTTCTAGGAATCAGGTACGGCTAGTTGAAAGACACAAGTTCAAATGGAAATCCCTGCTAAACAAATGCACTTAAGAACAGTTCATCATAAGCTCATCAGATCCAATCTAGGAGTCCTCAGCCTTTGTTCCGTGTTTACCGGTTGTCAAATACATCCCTCGGTGTGGTCCAGGGATCTGGTTATACCAAAGTGCTGTATAGAGCCTTATGAGGATTGAATTTGTGGAATTGAACACCACCCGTAGTGCTCGTGGGGCCCAGACGAGCACTACGAGTGGTTCTCAATTTCCATTTTAATAAAAGGATTTCCATTTGAATAAATTACTATGTGGATCGAAGGTGCCCTAATTCCTCTTGTTGTTTTAGATTACATTTCACAAAGGAAGATAGGTAAATATAGATCTACCCACCTAGCTATTCAATAGCAAAGTGCTGAAGGCAAATTGTCTGTATATGACATGAAAAGTACACAGCCCCATTAAGGGCTAGATTACAAGTGGAGTGCTAATTAACACTCCCGCTCAAACGTTAACCCTGCTAGAAGTAAGCTTTTTGCGCATTGGGTAGTGCTCGTATTACAAGTTGAAAGCAAACTGTTTTTTGCTTGCGCGCTAATCTGTCATGCCTAAAATGGCGAATTTAGAATATTGCATGCGTGATAACGTATTCCCCCATAGAAGTCAATGGAGCAAAAAAAATGTTCTTCACATAGAAGAATATGTTCTATTTATTCATAAATACATATTTCTACATATATCTGATGGTATTATGGTACAATATATATATATATATATATATATATATATATATATATTTACTTTTATATATATATATATATGTATATATAGAGATGATTGTATATAGGTATATAGGTGTGTGTGTGTATATATATATATATATATATATATATAAATATATATTTATAAATACAAAGAACATATTCTGCTATGTGCAGAACATTGGAATGTGAAATATTTACATTAAATACACACTATAACACTTTATTTAAATGAATATTGCATAAATATGTTTTTACATGTTTTCATCTACTTAACTGCAAAGGACTCCAATGCGCACACACACACACAGGCTAGTACTCACGGTTAACATTTCATCCACCCAGGATGCTTCCATGGTATTGATAGTAGTAAAGAATGGGGATGCACTCACCAGGATTTCCAAAGTTACCTTTAATGTAACGTTTCGGGGTGTTACCCCCTTCGTCAGACAATACAAAATAACCATTATTTTGTATTGTCTGATGAAGGGGGTAACACCTAAAAATGTTACATTAAAGGTAACTTTGGAAATCCTGGCGAGTGCATCCCCATTCTTTACTAATATATATATATATATATATATATATATATATATATATATATATATATATATATATATATATGTGTGTGTGTGTGTGTGTTCATATGTGTTCATATGTATTTTTGTGTGTATATGTGTATATATGTCTTTAAATACATATATACACATATAGATATAAAAATACATATGTATTTACATATTTATACAGTGGATATAAAAGTCTACACACCCCTGTTAAAATGTCAGGTTTCTGTGATGTAAAAAAATGAGACAAAGATAAGTAATTTCAGAACTTTTTCAACCTTTAATGTGACCTATAAACTGTAGAACTCAATTGAAAAACAAACTGAAATCTTTTAGGTGGAGGGAAGTTAAAAAAAATAAAAATAAAAAATAATAAACTATTATATATATTATATATAGTATTAAACTAATACTCTTTTAAAGCACCTTTTGATTTTATTACAGCATCCAGTCTTTTTGGGTATGTCTATCAGCATGGCACATCTTGACTTGGCAAGATTTGCCAACTCTTCTTTGCAAAAACACTCCATATCTGTCAGATTGCGAGGGTATCTCCTGTGCACAGCCCTCTTTAGATCTCCTCACAGATTTTCACTCAGATTCAAGTCTGGGCTCTGGCTGGGCCATTCCAAAACTTTAATCTTCTTCTGGTGAAGCCATTCCTTTGTTGATTTGGGTGTATGCTTTGGGTCATTGTCATGCTGAAAGATGAAGTTCCTCTTCATGTTCAGCTTTCTAGCAGAAGCCTAAAGGTTTTGTGCAAATATTGACTGGTATTTGGAACTGTTCATAATTCCCTCTACCTTGACGAAGGCCCCAGTTCCTGCTGAAGAAAAACAGCCCCAAAGCATGATGCTGCCACCACCATGCTTCGGTGTGGGTATGGTGTCCTTTTTGTGATGTGCAGTTGTTTTTGCACCAAACACATTTTTTGGAATTATGGCCAAAAAGTTCAACCTTGCTTTTATCAGACCATAACACCTTTTTCCCACATGCTTTTGGGAGACTTCAGATGTGTTTTTGTCAAATGTAGCCGGGCTTGGATGTTTTTCTTCGTAAGAAAAGGCTTCCGTCTTGCCACTCTACCCCATAGCCCAGACATATGAAGAATATGTGAGATTGTTGTCACATGTACTACACAGCCAGTACTTGCCAGATATTCCTGCAGCTCCTTTAATGTTGCTGAAGGCCTCTTGGTAGCGTCCCAGACCAGTTTTCTTCTCGTCTTTTAATCAATTTTGGAGGGACATCCAGTTCTTGGTAATGTCACTGTTACACCATATTTTCTCCACTTGATGATGACTGTCTTTACTGTGTTCCATGGTTATCTAATGCCTTGGGAATTCTTTTGTACCCTTCTCCTGACTGATACTTTTAACAATGAGATCCCTCTGATGCTTTGGAAGCTCTCTGCGGACCATGGAGTTTGCTGTAGGATGCGACTAAGAAAATGTCAGGAAAGACCTACTAGAACAGCTGAACTTTATTTGGGGTTATTCAGAGGCACTTTAAATGATGGCAGGTGTGTACCAACTCCTATTTAACATGATTTTGAATGTGATTGCTTAATTCTGAACACAGCCACATCCCCAGTTATAAGTGGGTTCAGTGTCCCATTAAATGTAATATTCTAATTATGCAATATTCGAAATAGAAACATTCAAATTTATATATTTGTAATTGTATTTCTAATGCTCTCTTTAAATGTAATATTCAAATTATACAATATTCGAAATAGAAACATTCAAATTGATATATTTGTATCTAATATGTTTCAATTGACTAAATTCCCTACCACATGAACTATTGAACTTCTGAATAGTATTTGTTAAATCGAATGTTACATTTGAAATTTCGAATGTGGACATTTGATCTAATTATGAACATTCAAATTCGAAAGTGACATTCGAAAACTGTAAATAGCACTCGATTATAGAATTTTTAAGATCATTCGTTCTTATCAACATTCTATTATGTAAATCAAATTTCTACAATAACATTCATTATAACATTCGAATTCGAATATGAACACTTTCGCTTATCCCTAGTGAGCAGTAGGGTGGGATGGTGGAGGAAAGGGTTGGGTGAAAAGTGGTTGCTGAGATTTGCAGTGCAGCTGTAGTGATGTCGCGAATAGTTCACCGGCGAATAGTTCCTGGCGAACATAGCATGTTCATGTTTGCCACGGCGGGCGAACATATGCAATGTTCGATCCGACCCTATTCGTCATCATTGAGTAAACTTTGACCCTGTATCTCACAGTCTGCAGACACATTCCAGCCAATCAGCAGCAGACCCTCCCTCCCAGACCCTCCCAGCTCCTGGACAGCAGCCATTTTAGATTCATTCGGAAGCTGCATTCTTAGTGAGAGGAGGGACAGTGTAGCTGCTGGTGATTTAATAGGGAAATTGATAGCTAGGCTAGTGTATTCAGTGTCCACTACAGTCCTGAAGGACTCATCTGATCTCTGCTGTAATGACAGCACTCCAAAAAGCCCTTTTTAGGGCTAGAACAATTTTTTTTTCCTGTGTAATCTAATTGCAGTTGCCTGCCTGCCAAGCCACTTGCCCAGTGCCACCACTCATATCTGGTGTAACAGTAGTGTAAATTTAAAAAAACAAAAAACTTTTTTGACTGTGAAACATCAGTCTGCTAGTGTAATCTAATTGCAGTTGCCTGCCTGCCAGAGTGTGTGCCAGGCCCACTTGCCCAGTGCCACCACTCATATCTGGTGTAACAGTAGTGTAAATTTAAAAAAAAAAAACTTTTTGACTGTGAAACATCAGTCTGCTTGTGTAATCTAATTGCAGTTGCCTGCCTGCCAGCGTGTGTGCCAGGCCCACTTGCCCAGTGCCACCACTCATATCTGGTGTAACAGTAGTGTAAATTTAAAAAAAAAAACTTTTTTGACTGTGAAACATTAGTCTGCTAGTGTAATCTAATTGCAGTTGCCTGCCTGCCAGCGTGTGTGCCAGGCCCACTTGCCCAGTGCCACCATTCATATCTGGTGTAACAGTAGTGTAAATTTAAAAAAAAAAAAACTTTTTTGACTGTGAAACATCAGTCTGCTTGTGTAATCTAATTGCAGTGTGTGCCAGGCTCACAGCGTATACTGTGCCCACTTGCCCAGTGCCACCACTCATATCTGGTGTAACAGCAGTGTAAATTTAAAAAAAAAATAACTTTTTTGACTGTGAAACATCAGTCAGCTTGTGTAATCTAATTGCAGTTGCCTGCCGGCCAGCGTGTGTGCCAGGTCCACTTGCCCAGTGCCACCACTCATATCTGGTGTAACAGTAGTGTAAATTTTTTTAAAAAAACTTTTTTGACTGTGAAACATCAGTCTGCTTGTGTAATCTAATTGCAGTTGCCTGCCTGCCAGCGTGTGTGCCAGGCCTACTTGCCCAGTGCCACCACTCATATCTGGTGTAACAGTAGTGTAAATTTAAAAAAAAAAACTTTTTTGACTGTGAAACATCAGTCTGCTAGTGTAATCTAATTGCAGTTGCCTGCCAGTGTGTGTGCCAGGCCCACTTGCCCAGTGCCACCACTCATATCTGGTGTAACAGTAGTGTAAATTTTTAAAAAAAAACTTTTTTGACTGTGAAACATCAGTCTGCTAGTGTAATCTAATTGCAGTTGCCTGCCAGCGTGTGTGCCAGGCCCATTTGCCCAGTGCCACCACTCATATCTGGTGTAACAGTAGTGTAAATTTAAAAAAAAAAACTTTTTGACTCTGAAACATCAGTCTGCTAGTGTAATCTAATTGCAGTTGCCTGCCTGCCAGCGTGTGTGCCAGGCCCACTTGCCGAGTGCCACAACTCATATCTGGTGTAACAGTAGTGTAAATTTAAAAAAAAAAAAAAAACTTTTTTGACTGTGAAACATCAGTCTGCTTGTGTAATCTAATTGCAGTTGCCTGCCTGCCTGCCAGCGTGTGTGCCAGGCCCACTTGCCCAGTACCACCACTCATATCTGGTGTAACAGTATTGTAAATTTGAAAAAAAAAATTTGGGACTCTGAAACATCAGTCTGCTTTTTTGTGTCAGGCTCACAGCGTATACTGTGCCCACTTGCCCAGTGCCACCACTCATATCTTGTTTAATAGTAGTGTAAGTGTACATTTAAAAACAAAAAAACTTTTTGGACTGTGAAACATCAGTCTGATTTTTTGTGTCAGGCTCACAGCTTATACTGAGCCCACTTGCCCAGTGCCACCACTCATATCTTGTTTAATAGTAGTGTAAGTGTACATTAAAAAAAAAAAAAAAAAAAAAAAGCACTTTTTGGACTGTGAAACATCAGTCTGCTTTTTTGTGTCAGGCTCACAGCTTATACTGGGCCCACTTGCCCAGTGCCACAACTCATATCTTGTTTAATAGTAGTGTAAGTGTAGATTTAAAAAAATAAAAACTTTTTTGACTGTGAAACATCAGTCTGCTTTTTTGTGTCAGACTCACAGCGTATACTGTGCCCACTTGCCCAGTGCCACCACTCATATCTTGTTTAATAGTAGTGTAAGTGTACATTTTAAAAAAAAAACTTTTTGGACTGTGAAACATCAGTCTGCTTTTTTGTGTCAGGCTCACAGCGTATACTGTGCCCACTTGCCCAGTGCCACCACTCATATCTTGTTTAATAGTACTGTAATTGTACATTAAAAAAAAAAAGCGGGGGGCGTGTCCGGACCACTGTCATGGCTGCTAGCATTTTTTACACTGGCAAAGAATGATCCTGAATATCCACGGAATATCAGCTATACACTCTATCATCCGTGCTTGAAAACAGCTTACCATGGTACATACAACTAATAGCAACTAATGATCCTACTTTCACGTGAAACACCAGTGTGGAAAACTAATTAGCTTAGACTAGCGACAGCCACGTTTATGAAGGCCTTAACACCCTCACTTCTAACGGAGTAACCTGAAGCGCTGATTTTAATCTGGGCATAAGGACTAACTATGGCAATAAGCAGCGATGAAAGCTATTTGGATATACAGAAAATATTGAAAGAGCTGGCTCAGCAGCTGACGATATATTATGCTAATCCGACCGAAGCCCTCACTGTGCAAATGGAGGAGATGGATACGGACCATCCTGATCGACAGAAGAATTCAGCGGCGTGTATGGAGCTGAGATACCTTGAGGAGCCTGATGCCCCAATGTCATTTCCCCAGATCTTGCGGCTTCCCCATGCTGCCCCGGCCAGCGCACGGAGGGATGCGATCGGCCCTCCGGTGCGTGACGCAGGGGAAAATCAAGCTGAAGTACAGGTTGCTAGACCAAACAAAGATTCCGGCCGGCCCATCAGGCCCTTATCTGAAGCCCCTATAACAAAGGACTTACCGCTCCATGCTGTCACAGTGGTTTGGGGGATCCCGGCCACCCTTTGCCAGGTTGGTGCCTCCGTGAGACTGACAAGTCGACTGCATCCGCCACAGACCTGTAAAATATCCCTGGGGGCTCAAGATCTAAAGGCTGACAACTACCTAGCCGCACAAAGAGGTAAAATACTACTGAACAAATTAAGCACCACTCTCTTCTTTCCAGTGAACGGGTCTTGGTCAGTTCATCCTGTCTTTTGCTGGCCCCTGGAGGAGCTCCTCTTTGATCTCCGTGGCAAGTATTTGGTGAGGTCCGGTATTGGATGAACTCTAGAACTTTGGCTGGAAAGAACGGTGACTGGATTAATAATCCCCATAATGTTTTATTTAGAGTGCAGCAGCCGCTCATTTCACCTAAGAGACATTGGTCTCTAAACCCTCTCTACCATAGGACTTACACTAGTATTGATCCTGCTGTGGAGACTATATTCCCCTGGTATTATGGAGGCCCTTTAACATTTCTTTAATCTTACTATTTATTAGCATATGTACTTTTTCTTTTTATACTATTATTCCTCAGCACATGTAACAACATTATGCAATGTTTCATGTAATATTTATTAGGGTTTTGATTTATGCCTCTTAATAATCTATAGTGGAGAGTTTACATAATACATGTCCACATGTGCCACATGTAATATTTAGGTAGGATAGATGTGTTTTAACGCAGACACCTTTATGCCTCCAGCATCTATCTATTCACACTTATAGAGTAGGGCCTCTAAACTTACAACACCATAAGCTTCAAACCAGTACTAGACTCAATGACGACTTTTTTTTAAATGTCTGAAGGCATATCTAGTACTGCGCATATAATCCTCAAGTTTAGATCTATTAGCATATCTCCTCCTTTTATACCATCCTAACCTAATTGACCTAGTAGTACTGTATATTTATAAGATGTATTTTTGCCTTCGAGGGTGACATAGTTAATTTTGAAATCTCTAGGCAATCCATGTCTGACGGCATGTCCTTCTTCTATAACAGTAGCCCCTCCAGATATAGTAATCTCCCTCTGACTCCCTTTATTGATAGTTTGGTAGATACGATAGCCAAAGCTCATATGTCTTATATAATGTCATAAATCTTTTAAGTGGCTATCCACACATAATTATTAAGCTGTGCATAATTATACCAGTACTATATAACAACATTGATCTACTACACGCCCTACCTACTTCCACGACATTCCCAGCAAGAGCTTTAGTATATTTCAACTGCCATATCTTGTATATATGTAATTCCCCATATACCTGTCCATATACTCAATGTAATAGTCTATAGTATTCACTTGGGTTTTATTTGCAGGTCCAGTTTACTACTGATAATGCATGCTTTACTCTTGTTTAATATCACCTAAAATAATAGGTATTATTATTGGTTTGAGCTAATCCTAATACGCAAATAAGCGTTTTTGACGCCTACAGTAACTTAATGTATATAGAAAGTTATGATTTCCTTCATACACTATCTAGCTTGAGGGCTTTACCTGGTATATATAATTCCTAATCAATATAGCTTCCCTATATTTGAATAGTCTATTACCTATTTATGTTCTCAGATGTTTTTGTCTTTCTGCCCATTAATATGCTCTGATATACCAGTGTATAAGGTTTGTACTAAATCCAAGCCTTATCACTTATAAACTTTTCTCTAGTTTTATATCTGGAATATTACACTTAGAATCTCCTCATCATACGTTAATACTCAGCCTGGTTTGTAATGCATCCATAGCAGAGCCTCTCATAGACCACCCCCTATGATATACCAACCATGTTCAGTCCCTAATTTAGCAAGGTCCTAGAATACCCTTAGAGCCATCCTTTAGGAGATCTCCCAAGAGAAAACATTGTGAATCAAGGGTTAAGAAACCACCTTGCTGCCATATATTATTTTGTCTCATAACTTTAGAATTTTATATATACTTGGCTCGACACGCCCCCCTCTCCCCTATAATACGAGCGGCTTTTGTCCGCTGAATCCCCTCCCTCACAAGCTATGGTCCAGGAGTGACCGATACATAAGCCATATCCCCTCAGTACCCTCTGATTGATCTTGATAACACAGAGGTTTTCCTCTGACGTTCTGGGGAATCTATGTTAGATATAAAATTTTAAAAATGAAGTTCAATTTTGATTCGTCCATGTCTTTTCTCATGCTCCAATGGAATAAGTTATGGAATTGCAATATGTACTTAATGTGGCAGTATTTAATCACTTGCTTTTGGACTAATTATGCCTGTTTTTCTCCTGTTTGTTAATCTCACAACTTCAATAAAAATATATTTAAAAAAAAAAAAAAAAAAAAAAAGCACTTTTTGGACTGTGAAACATCAGTCTGCTTTTTTGTGTCAGGCTCACAGCTTAAACTGGGCCCACTTGCCCAGTGCCACCACTCATATCTTGTTTAATAGTTGTGTAAGTGTACATTTAAAAAAATAAAAACTTTTTGGACTGTGAAACATCAGTCTGCTTTTTTGTGTCAGGCTCACAGCGTATACTGTGCCCACTTGCCCAGTGCCACCACTCATATCTTGTTTAATAGTAGTGTAAGTGTACATTTAAATCAAAAAAACCTTTTTGGACTGTGAAACATCAGTCTGATTTTTTGTGTCAGGCTCACAGCTTATACTGGGCCCACTTGCCCAGTGCCACCACTCATATCTTGTTTAATAGTAGTGTAAGTGTACATTTAAAAAAAAACACTTTTTGGACTGTGAAACATCAGTCTGCTTTTTTGTGTCAGGCTCACAGCGTATACTGTGCCCACTTGCCCAGTGCCACCACTCATATCTTGTTTAATAGTTGTGTAAGTGTACATTTAAAAAAAATAAACTTTTTGGACTGTGAAACATCAGTCTGCTTTTTTGTGTCAGGCTCACAGCGTATACTGTTCCCACTTGCCCAGTGCCACCACTCATATCTTGTTTAATAGTAGTGTAAGTGTACATTTAAAAACAAAAAAACTTTTTGGACTGTGAAACATCAGTCTGCTTTTTTGTATCAGGCTCACAGCGTATACTGTGCCCACTTGCCCAATGCCACCACTCATATCTTGTTAAATAGTAGTGTAAGTGTACATTTAAAAAAAAAAAAAAACTTTTTGGACTGTGAAACATCAGTCTGACCTTTTGTGTCAGGCTCACAGCTTATACTGGGCCCACTTGCCCAGTGTCACCACTCATATCTTGTTTAATAGTAGTGTAAGTGTACATTTAAATAAAAAAAACCTTTTTGGACTGTGAAACATCAGTCTGATTTTTTGTGTCAGGCTCACAGCTTATACTGGGCCCACTTGCCCAGTGCCACCACTCATATCTTGTTTAATAGTAGTGTAAGTGTACATTTAAAAAAAAAACACTTTTTGGACTGTGAAACATCAGTCTGCTTTTTTGTGTCAGGCTCACAGCGTATACTGTGCCCACTTGCCCAGTGCCACCACTCATATCTTGTTTAATAGTAGTGTAAGTGTACATTTAAAAAAAAGCACTTTTTGGACTGTGAAACATCAGTCTGCTTTTTTGTGTCAGGCTCACAGCGTATACTGTGCCCACTTGCCCAGTGCCACCACTCATATCTTGTTTAATAGTAGTGTAAGTGTACATTTAAAAACAAAAAAACTTTTTGGACTGTGAAACATCAGTCTGCTTTTTTGTATCAGGCTCACAGCGTATACTGTGCCCACTTGCCCAATGCCACCACTCATATCTTGTTAAATAGTAGTGTAAGTGTACATTTAAAAAAAAAAAAAAACTTTTTGGACTGTGAAACATCAGTCTGACTTTTTGTATCAGGCTCACAGCTTATACTGGGCCCACTTGCCCAGTGTCACCACTCATATCTTGTTTAATAGTAGTGTAAGTGTACATTTAAAAAAAAAAAAACACTTTTTGGACTGTGAAACATCAGTCTGCTTTTTTGTGTCAGGCTCACAGCGTATACTGTGCCCACTTGCCCAGTGCCACCACTCATATCTTGTTTAATAGTAGTGTAAGTGTACATTTAAAAAAATAAAAACTTTTTGGACTGTGAAACATCAGTCTGCTTTTTTGTGTCAGGCTCACAGCGTATACTGTGCCCACTTGCCCAGTGCCACCACTTATATCTTGTTTAATAGTAGTGTAAGTGTACATTTAAAAAAATAAAAACTTTTTGGACTGTGAAACATCAGTCTGCTTTTTCGTGTCAGGCTCACAGCGTATACTGTGCCCACTTGCCCAGTGCCACCACTCATATATTGTTTAATAGTAGTGTAAGTGTACATTTAAAAACAAAAAAAACTTTTTGGACTGTGAAACATCAGTCTGATTTTTTGTGTCAGGCTCACAGCTTATACTGGGCCCACTTGCCCAGTGCCACCACTCATATCTTGTTTAATAGTAGTGTAAGTGTACATTTAAAAACAAAAAAAACTTTTTGGACTGTGAAACATCAGTCTGATTTTTTGTGTCAGGCTCACAGCTTATACTGGGCCCACTTGCCCAGTGCCACCACTCATATCTTGTTTAATAGTAGTGTAAGTGTACATTTAAAAAAATAAAAACTTTTTGGACTGTGAAACATCAGTCTGATTTTTTGTGTCAGGCTCACAGCGTATACTGGGCCCACTTGCCCAGTGCCACCACTCATATCTTATTTAATAGTAGTGTAAGTGTACATTTAAAAAAAATGACAGGCAGAGGCAGGCCACCCCGCAGGTGCCGTCGTGGTTCTGTGATTCCCTTTGGCCCTAGAATAATGCCTAGTGTTCAGAGGCCACACTCCATGAATTCGAAAAGTTCTGAGGACATAGTTGACTTTTTAACACAGGACACCCAATCTTCTATAGCTTCCGCTCCGAACCTTGACGCACCATCCTCCTCCAGCTTATCTTCGGGCACCTCTCAAGTTACCACTCGCCCACCTGCCGCCACCACCAACACTAGCACCACAGCCGCTTCACTTGATCTGTCAGAGGAGTTATTTACACATCAGTTGGAAGAAATGAGTGATGTGCAACCATCATTGACAGAGGATGTAGATAACAGTGATATGTCTTAGTCAGGCAGCATTACAGACATGGAAGTACGGTGTGATGATGATGATATTGTACCCGCTGCTGCTTCCTTTGTTGATTTGTCAGATACAAGTGAAGCGGTTGATGATGACGATGCGTCCGTGGATGTCACGTGGGCGCCCGCTAGAAGAGAAGAAGAACAGGGGGAAAGTTCAGATGGGGAGACAGAGAGGAGGAGGAGACGACGCGTTGGAAGCAGGGGAGGTCGTCGCAAGGAGCTAGTGGCACAGTCAGACAGCATGCATCGGCACCCGGGGTCAGCCAGACAGCACACCAATCAACGCATGCTGTTGCCACCACCAGAATGCCATCATTGCAGAGCTCAGCAGTGTGGCATTTTTTTTTGTGTGTCTGCCTCTGACAACAGTGATGCCATTTGCAACCTGTGCCAAAAGAAACTGAGTCGTGGGAAGTCCAACACCCACCTAGGTATAACTGTTTTGCGAAGGCACATGATCGCACATCACAAACGCCTATGGGATCAACACATGAGTAGAAGCAGCACACAAACTCAAAGCCGCCATCCTCCTCCTGGTCCAGCATCTTCAGCCACGTCAACCACTGCTGTCCTCCTTGCCCCCTCTCAACCATCTGCCACTCCGTCTCTCTTCCGGAGCAGTTCCTGCTCATCTGCCCACAGACAGGTGTCTGTCAAGGACATGTTTGAGGGTAAGAAGCCAATGTCACAAAGTCACCCCCTTGCCCGGCGTCTGACAGCTGGCTTGTCTGAACTCTTAGCCCGCCAGCTTTTACCATACAAGCTGGTGGAGTCTGAGGCATTCAAAAAATTTGTAGCTATTGGGACACCGCAGTGGAAGTTACCCGGCCGAAATTTCTTTGCACAAAAGGCAATCCCCAACCTGTACTCGATTGTGCGAAAGGAAGTAATGGCATGTCTGGCACACAGTGTTGGGGCAAGGGTCCATATGACCACTGATAGCTGGTCTGCAAAGCATGGTCAGGGCAGGTATATCACCTACACTGCGCATTGGGTAAACCTGCTGACGGCTGCCAAGCATGGAATGCGTGGCTCTGCAGAGGAGTTGGTGACACCGCCACAACTTGCAGGCAGGCCTGCTGCCACTTCCTCTACTCCTCCTACTCCATCCTCTTCCATAACCTCCTCGGCTGAGTCCTCTTCTGCTGCTGCGTCTTGCTCCACATCAACAGCAGCCCCCCAGCTCCCCAGGTACTATTACACATCCCAGATACGCCGTCTTGGGGTTGACTTGCCTGAAAGCAGAGAGTCACACCAGACCAGCACTCCTGTCCGCCCTGAATGCACAGGTGGATCAGTGGCTGACTCCGCACCAACTGGAGATCAGCAAAGTGGTTTCTGACAATGGAAGTAATTTGGTGGCGGCATTGAAATTGGGCAAGTTGACACATGTGCCGGGCATGACACATGTGTGTAATCTGATCGTACCATGCTTTGTGCATAAGTACCCAGGCTTACAGGACATCCTGAAGCAGGTCAGGAAGGTGTGAGGCCATTTGAGGCGTTCCTACATGGCCATGGCGCACTTTTCAGATATCCAGTGGCAAAACAACATGCCAGTGAGGCGCTTGATTTGCGACAGCCCGACACGTTGGAATTTGTATGACCGGGGTGCTAGAACAGCCTCTGCAGAGCTGGGGATTTGTTTGCCACGTTACTGGATGCTCATGCGCAATGCCTGTAGGCTCATGCGTCCTTTTTAGGAGGTGACAAACGTAGTCAGTCGCACCAAAGGCACCATCAGCGACATCATACCATTTGTTTTCTTCCTGGAGCATGCCCTGCGAAGAGTGCTGGATCAGGCCATAGATGAGCGTGAAGAGGAAGAGTTGTGGTCACCATCACCACCAGAAACAGCCTTATCAGCATCGCTTGCTGGACCAGCGGCAACGCTGGAAGAGGATTGTGAAGAAGAGGAGTCAGAGGAGGAATCTGGCTTTGAGGAGGAGGAGGAAGACCAACCACAACAGGCATCCCAGGGTGCTCGTTGTCACCTATCTGGTACCCGTGGTGTTGTACGTGGCTGGGGGGAAGAAGATACCTTCAGTGAGATCACTGAGGATGAGGAACGGGACATGAGTAGCTCGGCATCCAACCTTCTGCAAATGGGGTCTTTCATGCTGTTGTGCCTGTTGAGGGACCCTCGTATAAAAAAGCTGAAGGAGAACGACCTGTACTGGGTGTCCACGCTACTAGACCCCCGGTATAAGCATAAAGTGCCTGAAATGTTACAGAATTACCGCAAGTCAGAAAGGATGCAGCAGTTCCAAAATAAATTAAAAAGTATGCTTTACACAGCGTATAAGGGTGATGTCACAGCACAACGGGAATCTAACAGGAGAAGAGGTGAAAGTAATCCTCCGACTCCCACGACCACGGCGGCAAGGACAGGACGCTCTACAGATGTGTTGTTGATGGAGGACATGCAGAGCTTTTTAAGTCCTATGCATCGCCACAGCCCTTCGGGGTCCACCCTCAGAGAACGACTCGACCGACAGGTAGCAGACTACTTCGCCTTAACTGCAGATCTCGACACTCTGAGGAGCGATTAACCCCTTGACTACTGGGTGTGCAGGCTTGACCTGTGGCCTGAGCTATCCCAATTTGCGATAGAACTTCTGGCCTGCCCCGCTTCAAGTGTCCTGTCAGAAAGGACCTTCAGTGCAGCAGAAGGTATTGTCACTGAGAAGAGAAGTCGCCTAGGTCAAAAAAGTCTAGATTACCTCACCTTTATTAAGATGAATGAGGGATGGATCCCGAAGGGACTGACATTGGGCGATACATTCGAGTAAAAAAGGCCTGATGAGATGAGCTGCCATGGGCTAAAAATGGTCCACACGCTGCTGTATTTTATCTTCGAATGCCGGATGACTTGCGTGACTTATCCGCCACCAACTAGGGTTCAAGCCGCAATGTTTTTGGGCACTTTCTGCCTGGGAAACAAACATCAACTTTTCTGGCTGCTGCTACAGCAGCGGCTGCAACAATACCTAATTTTTCAGGCATGTGTACATGCCAAATTTTTCTGGCCTCTGGTGCTGCACTGTGGCTTCAAAAACCAAACCAAAAAAAAGGCACGTAACAGGGATTAAACTGATAGGAATAGTACTACTTAACACACCACTCCTATCTGGTGGCACATTAGATTGCACGCGCAGTGTCCCAAATTTGAAGTAGGAGGACCGACCAAGCATCTTTTCCATCTCCCGGTTCCTAAAATCCATGCCATATACACGTCCCCTGGCGTCGCAACTGCCTCTGGGAACCTTACCATGGGTCCCAGACTGCACGTCTTGTAATTCTCTGTCTGGGAAATTATCTATCTATCAAATCTATCTATTTATCTATCAAATCTATCTATCTATCTATCGTATCTATCAAATGTATCTATTGCATCTATTGATCTATCTATCTAATCTATGTATCTATCTATCTATCAAATCTATCTATCTCGTGGCTGGACTGTTTTGTGACAGCCACTTGTGTTTCGGCCAAACGTCCGTCGGCCAAATGTCCGTCTGCCAAATGTCCGTCGGCTAAAAGTCCGGCCACGATTGCACGGTCAGTGCCCCAAATTTGAAGTAGGAGGACCGACCAAGCATCTTTTTCCATCTCCGGTTCCTGAAATCCATGCCATATACACGTCCCCTGGCGCCGCAAATGCCTCTGGGAACCTTACCATGGGTCCCAGACGCACGTCTTGTAATTCTCTGTCTGCAAAAATATCTATCTATCAAATCTATCTATTTATCTATCAAATCTATCTATCTATCGTATCTATCAAATGTATCTATTGCATCTATTGATCTATCTATCTAATCTATGTATTTATCTATCAAATCTATCTATCTCGTGGCCGGACTGTTTTGTGACAGCCACTTGTGTTTTGGCCAAATGTCCATCGGCCAAATGTTCGTCTGCCAAATGTCTGTTGGCTAAAAGTCCGGCCACGATTGCACACGCAGTGCCCCAAATTTGAAGAAGGAGGACCGGCCAAGCTTCTTTTTCCATCTCCCGGTTCCTAAAATCCATGCCATATACACGTCCCCTGATAGGGGATGTAACAGGGATTAAACTGATTAGAATAGTACTACTTAACACACCTTATAATAACGCAGAGAGAGGCAATGCAGAGAGAGCAGTCTGAAGAAGAGGAGTCAGAGGAGGAAGGTGGCTTTGAGGAGGTGGAAGACCAAACACAGCAGGCATCTTAGGGGCTTGTTGTCACCTTTCGGGGTCCCTTGGTGTTGTACGTGGCTGGGTGGAGGAAGAGACCTTCAATGACATCAGTGAGGACAAGGAACGGGACCTGGCTAGCTTGGTATCCAACCTTGTGCAAATGGGGAGTTTGCGGTTGTGCAAATGGACTGTTTGCGGTTGTTTGCGGTGCGTTAAACGGGGAGTTTGGTCTGTCACTGTGAAGCGGGCGTAACCCTTACACTACCTGATCGATACAACATCATACCTGATGTTTTAAAGCACGTTATTCCAAACAATTTAGGAATGTTAGGTGATTTATGCCTTTTATGGATTAAAACCAGACTCTGCATCAACTATGTAATTTTACGTGTAAGTTTTACCATGGATCCCCCTCCGGCATGCCACAGTCCAGGTGTTAGTACCCTTGAAAAACTTTTCCATCACTATTGTGGCCAGAAAGAGTCCCTGTGGGTTTTAAAATTCGCCTGCCTATTGAAGTCAATGGCGGTTCGCCCCGGTTTGCCCGTTCGCGAACATTTGAGGTAGTTTGCGTTTGCCATTCGCGAACGGAAAATTTTAAGTTCGCGACATCATTATGCAGCTGTAGGAAGACAGGTATCTGTATTGGCTTGTAGTAGTGAAGTCTGTCTGTCTTACAGGTAGATTACAAGTTATGCGCGCTATAGGGAATTTAACGAACGAAACAAAAGTTGCGTTATTTAACTCTCTATAACGATGCCACTACAAGTTTTAAAACAGCCAGCTTGTGCGTGCGATATGGTTGCATTGAGCTCCATACCGCACAAAAGACAAGTGCTGTTTTGACGTGCTCGTGTACGCTTTCCCCATAGACATCAATGGGGAGAAGGTGTCAGAAAAAAAACACCTGCAATCACGGAATGAAAAGCTCTGTAATGCAGCCCTATTGATGTCTATGGGGGGAAAAAAAAGATACGTTTAAACCTAACACCCTAACATAAACCTCACGTCTAAACACTCATAATCTGCTGCCCCCAACATCGCCGGCACCTACATAATGTTATTAACCCCTAATCTGCCACTCCCGATATCTCTGCCACCTAAATAAAGCTATTAACCCCTAATCTGCCACTACCGATATCACCGTAACTATACTAAAGTTATTGACCCCTAAACCTCTGACCTCCCACATCACTGCCATTAAATAAACCTATTAACCCCTAAACCGCCAACCCCCCACATCGTAACAACTTAAATTAAACTATTAACCCCTAAACCTAACCCTAACGTAACCCTAACCCTAACACTTTAACATAATTTAACTTTAACATAATTAAAATGGAGCTAAATTAAAGTTACAATTATTAACTAAAAAATGTAAAACTAAATACATACTTACCTGTAAAATAAAACATAAGCTAACTACAATATAACTAATAGTTATATTTTAGCTATATTACGGCTAGATTACGAGTTTTGCATTATACTGAAAAAAGCAGCGTTATCAGGTGATAACGCTGCTTTTTCACTACCTCTGGTATTACGAGTCCTGCAAATTTAGGGGCACCGCACACCTTTTTGGCCTTACCGCAAATCAACTTACGCAAATTGCGTATAGTCTTTTTTCTATGGGACTTCCATAGCGCCGGTATTATGAGCTTGTTCTGGGAGGCCAAAAAGTGAGCGGCACACCCTATCCTGTCAAGATTCGTACCGCATTCTAAAGTCAGTAGTTATGAGTTTTACATTACAAAGCTGTAGCTTAAAACTCATAACTAAAGTGTTAAAAAGTACACTAACACCCATAAACTACCTATTAACCCCTAAACCGAGGCCGTCCCACATCGCAAACACTAAAATAAAATTATTAACCCCTAATCTGCTGCTCCGGACATCGCCACCACTATAATAAACATATTAACCCCTAAACCGCCACACTCCTGCCTCTCAAACACTAGTTAAATATTATTAACCCCTAATCTGCTGTCCCTAACATCGCCACCACCTATCTACATTTATTAACCCCTAACCTGCCGCCCCCAATATCGCTGCCACTATTCTAAATTTATTAACCCCTAAACCTAAGTCTAACCCTAACACCCCCTAACTTAAATATAATTTAAATAAATCTAAATAAAATTACTATCATTTACTAAATTATTCATATTTAAAACTAAATACTTACCTGTAAAATAAACCCTAAGCTAACTACAATATAACTAATAGTTACATTGTATCTAGCTTAGGGTTTATTTTTATTTTACAGGCAAGTTTATAATTATTTTAATTAGGTAGAATAGGTACTACATAGTTATTAACTATTTAATAACTACCTAGCAAAAATAAATACAAATTTACATGTAAAATAAAACCTAACCTAAGTTACACTAACACCTAACGCTACACAACAATTAAATAAATTACCTAAATTAAATACAATTAAATAAATTAAATACAATTAGCTAAATTACAAAAAACAAAACTAAATTACAGAAAATAAAAACAAATTACAAGATATTTAAACTAATTACACCTACCACCCACACAACCAACCCCCCAAATAAAACCCTAACTAAAAAAACCTAAGCTCCCCATTGCCCTGAAAATGGCATTTGGATGGGCATTGTCCTTAAAAGGGCATTTAGCTCTATTGCTGCCCAAAGCCCTAACCTAAAAATAAATCCCACCCAATAAACCCTAACGCTAACCCCCTGAAGATCCACTTACAGTTTTGAAAATCCGACTTCCATCCTCAACGAAGCCAGGACTCCAGGAGAAGTCCTCAACGAAGCCGGGAGAAGTCTTCATCCAAGCCGGGAGAAGTGGTCCTCCAGACGGGCAGAAGTCTTCATCCAGACGGCATCTTCAATCTTCATCCATCCGACGCGGAGCGGCTCCATCTTCAAGACATCCGACGCGGAGCATCCTCTTCTTTCCGATGACTACCGACGAATGAAGGTTCCTTTAAATTACGTCATCCAAGATAGCGTCCCTTAGATTCCGATTGGCTGATAGAATTCTATCAGCCAATCGGAATAAAGGTTGAAAAAATCCTAATAACTGATGCAAGCAGCCAATAGGATTGAACTTCAATCCTATTGGCTGATCCAATCAGCCAATAGGATTGAGCTTGCATTCTCTTGGCTGATTGGAACAGCCAATAGAATGTGAGCTCAATCCTATTGGCTGATTGGTTCAGCCAATAGGATTGAAGTTCAATCCTATTGGCTGATTGCATCAGCCAATAGGATTTTTTCAACCTTTATTCCGATTGGCTGATAGAATTCTATCAGCCAATCAGAATCTAAGGGATGCTATCTTGGATAACGTCATTTAAAGGAACCTTCATTCGTCGGTAGTCGTCAGAAAGAAGAGGATGCTCCGCGTCGGATGTCTTGAAGATGGAGCCGCTCTGCGCCGGATGGATAGAAGATGCTGTCTCAATGAAGACTACTGCCCGTCTGGAGGACCACTTCTCCCGAGTCCCGGCTTGGATGAAGACTTCTCCCAACTTCGTTGAGGACTTCTTGCCGCTTCGATGAGGACTTCATTGAGGATGGATGTCGGATCTTCAAAACTGTAAGTGGATCTTCAGGGGGTTAGTGTTAGGATTTTTTAAGGGTTTATTGGGTGGGTTTTATTTTTAGGTTAGGGCTTTTATTTAATTGTATTTAATTTAGGTAATTTATTTAATTGTAGTGTAGTGTTAGGTGTTAGTGTAACTTAGGTTAGGTTTGATTTTCCAGGTAAATTTGTATTTATTTTAGTTATGTAGTTATTAAATAGTTAATAACTATTTAGTAACTATTCTACCTAGTTAAAATAAATACAAACTTGCCTGTAAAATAAAAATAAACCCTAAGATAGCTACAATGTAACAATGTATTAGTTATATTGTAGCTAGCTTAGGCTTTATTTTACAGGTAAGTATTTAGTTTTAAATATTAATAATTTAGGTAATGATAGGAATTTTATTTAGATTTATTCAAATTATATTTAAGTTAGTGGGTGTTAGGATTAGGTTTAGACTTAGGTTTAGGGGTTAATAAATTTAGAATAGTGGCGGCGACGTTGGTGACGGCAGATTAGGGGTTAATAACTGTAGGTAGGTTGCGGCGACATTGGAGGAGGGAGATTAGGGGTTAATAAATATAATGTAGGTGTTGGCGATTTTGGGGTCAGCAGATTAGGGGTTAATAAGTATAATGTAGGTTGCGGTGATGTTCGGAGCGGCAGATTAGGGGTTAATAAATGTAGGTAGGTGGTGGTGATGTTAGGGGCAGCAGATTAGGTGTTAATAATATTTAACTAGTGTTTGCAATGCGGGAGTGCAGCGGTTTAGGGGTTAATATGTTTATTATAGTGGTGGAGATGTCGGGGTTAATAAGTATAATGTAGGTGTCGGCGATGTCGGGGACGGTAGATTAGGCATTAATAAGTGTATGATTAGGGGTGTTTAGACTCAGGGTTCATGTTAGGGTGTTAGGTGTAAAAATAAATTTTGTTTCCCCATAGGAATCAATGGGGTTGCGTTATTGGCTAACCGCTGCTTTTTTGCAGGTCTTAGACTTTTTCTCAGCCGGCTCTCCCCATTGATGTCTATGGGGAAATCGTGCACGAGTACGTACAACCAGCTCAACGCTGACTTAAGCAGCGCTGGTATTGGAGTGCGGTACGGAGCACAATTTTGCTCTACGCTCACTTCTTGCCTTTTAACGCCGGGTTTATAAAAACCTGTTATACCAGCGCTGTATGTAAGTGAGCGGTGAGAATAAAGTGCAAGTTAGCAACGTACCCCTCTTACCGCAAAACTCGTAATCTGGCCGTTAGGTTTTTTTTTTTATTTCCCAGGTAAGTTTGTATTTATTTTAACTAGGTAGACTAGTTAGTAAATAGTTTTCAACTATTTACTAACTACCTAGTTAAAATAAATACAAACTTACCTATTAAAAAAAAACCTAAGCTGCCTTACACTAAAACCTACCATTACAAAAAATAAAAAACACTAAAATTACAAAAAATAAGAAAACCTACTATTACATAAAATAACAAACAAAATTATCCAAAATAATAAAAATTATTCATATTCTATTTCTAATACCGTTTAAAAAAACACCCCAAAATAAAAAAAGCCTAATCTATAATAAACTACCAAGGACCCTTAAAAGGCCTTTTGTGGGCCCTTAAAAGGGTCTTTTGTAGGGCATTGCCCTAAAGTTAACAGCTCTTTTGCTACAAAACAAAACAAACACCCTCTAACAGTATACAAACCCCCACCCCCAAACCCACAAAATAAAAATAAAGTAAAACCTAATCTACCCATTGCCCTGAAAAGGGCATTTGTATGGGCATCGTCCTTAAAAGGGCATTCAGCTCTTTTTCCTGCCCTTAAAAAGGCATTCAGCTCTTTTATGAAATGCCTAACCCCTAATCTAAAAATAAAAACTCACCCCAAAACGAAATAAAAACATTACACAAAATAAAAAACTAATTATCAAAAATAATAAAAATTATTCCTAATCTAGAATAAAGTACCAATAGCCCTTAAAAGGGCCTTTTGTAGGGCATTTCCCTAAAATAAACAGCTTTTTTACCTGAAAAAAAATTACAAAGACCCACTAACATTACAACCCCCCCCCCCCCAAACAAGCAAAATAAAAATAAAAATATCTTAAGAAAACCTAAGCTACTCATTGCCCTGAAAGGGGCATTTAAATGGGCATTGCCCTTAAAAGGGCATTTAGCACTTTTACGAATAACCCAAACCCTAAACTAAAAAAAAAATCCTAACACTAACCCCGAAGATCCACTTGCAGTTGCTGAAGATCTTCATCCCGGCGGCTCCATTTTCATCCAGGCGGCAGGCGGCTCTATTTTCATCCAGACGGCTCCATCTTCATCCCTGCTGCGTCTTCTAACTTCATACTGGCGGCACGGAGCGGTTACATCCTAAAGACATCCGGTGCGGAGCATTCTTTTCATATGGTTGCCGCCGTATACTGAATCTTCAATGCAAGGTATGCGATTCAAAATGGCAAAATTCAAATCAGCCAATAGGATGAGAACTACTGAAATTCTATTGGCTATTCAATTCAGCCAATAGAATTTCAGTAGCTCTCATCCTATTGGCTGATTTTAAAAGCCAATAGGATTTCAGTAGCTCTCATCCTATTGGCTGATTTGAATTTCCAAAATCAAATCAGCCAATAGGAATGAAAGGGACGCCATTTTGAATAGCGTACCTTGCATTAAAGATTCAGTGTATGGCAGCGCCGTGTGAAGAGGATGCTCCGCACCAGATGCCTTCAGGATGGACTCGCTCTGCACAGCCAGGATGAAAATAGAAGACGCCGCCCGGATGAAGATAGACGATGCCGTCTGGATGAAGATGGAGCCGTCTGGATGAAGATGGAGCCACCGGGATGAAGATCCTTCAAGTGTTAGTGTTAGGATTTGCTAAGGTTTTTTTGGTGTTTTTTTTTTTTTTTAGTTTAGGGTTTGGGCTATTCGTAAAAGATCTAAATGCCCTTTTCAGGGCAATGCAAAAGAGCTAAATGCCCTTTTAAGGGCAATGCCCATACAAATGCCCTTTTCAGGGCAATGGGTAGCTTAGGTTTTTGTTAGAGTTAGTTTTTTTTATTTTGAGGGGTTGGTTGGCTGGTGGGTTTTACTGTCGGGGGGGGTCTTTGTATTTTTTTTACAGGTAAAAGAGTTGTTTAACTTAGGGCAATGCCCTACAAAAGGCCCTTTTAAGGGCTATTGGTAGTTTATTGTAGGCTAGGGTTTATTTATTTTGGGGGGTTTCTTTTTTTTGATAGAGCTATTAGATTAGGTGTAATTCTTTTTTATTTTTGATAATTTTGTTTGTTATTTTCGTAATTTAGTGTTTGTTATTTTTTGTAATTTAGTCTTTTTTATTTATTTTTTTCAATTAGATAGTTTGTAATTTTTAGAGTAGTGTTAGTGTAGTGATTTTTTTAATGTGTATTTTAGTTTTATTCAATTGGTAGTAAGTTTAATTATAGTTTAATAGTTATATTAGTTTAATTGTTAGTTTAAACTTATTTTTTTTAATTTGAAAGGTAAGTTTTAATTTAATTTAAGATAGGGAAATTGTAATTTTAATATAAAGTTAGGGGGGCGTTAGGGTAGGGGTTACTAGTTTAAATTAGTTTATTGCGATGTGGGGGGCTTTCGGTTTAGGGGTTAATAGGTTTATTTAGTATATTTCGTTGTGGGGGGCTTTCGGTTTAGGGTTTTATTAGGTTTATTATAGTGGCAGCGGAATTAGGGGTTAATAACTTTAGTATAGTGGGGGCGATGTGGGCGAACGGCAGATTAGGGGTTAATAATATTTAAATAGTGTTTAGGGGTTAATAGGTAGTTTATGGATGTTTAGTGCACTTTGTAACAATTTAGTTATAAGTTTTATGTAACAGTTTTGTTGGGTAAAATTCATAACTACTGCTTTAGATTGAGAAACTGATCTTGTCTGTATAGGGTGTAACGCAAGCTTTTTAGCCTCACCGCAAAACTCGTAATGGCAGAGCTATGGAAGTCCCATGAAAAAATGTCATTTTTACGAGTGTGGGACTGACGTTGCGTTACAGGCTAAAAGGCTTGCGGTACAGCGGTTTCAGCGTTAAAAGACTAACGCACAACTCGTAATCTACCTGTCAGTTAGCTGTTATAAGATGAAGGGAATATATGTGAAGCTGAATGGAGTGTTAAGAAAGGGCAGATACAGAACGGAAGTCAGAGATGGGAAGATGGGAATCTAATAAGGCAACAGAGTAAGTGAAAGACACATTTTATAAAATAGCCCAAACACATGTGGAAAGCATCTTCATCTATGTTTCTTTTTAGAATTCTATTTGAAGTGCGTGGGGGGGAGGGGGGGTTTCAAATTCATTGTGATTGCAAAATGTTTAAAAACATGGTAAGCCATTTATGTAACACTTTTTAAATACATTTCTTGCACAAAAACTCTGCATTTAGCTTGCATGGGGACAATTCGATACCCATTTGTTGTTTGATTTAATAGTCTAATTTTTTTTATTTATGATTGAAATGTAATGTAAGGTTTAGGGCATATACATATTAAAAGGGACATTAAATATAAAATTAAACTTTCATTATTCAGATAGAGGATGCTATTTTAAGAGGCTTTCCTAAATACTTCCATTATCTAATTAAACAGTGTTTTTATATGTACACTTTATGAGGCTCCAGCTCCTACTGAGCATGTGCAAAATTCAGTGTATACTTACATGAGTATGTGACTGGCTGTTGTCAAATGATATAGGGACCTGCAAGTTAAAGAAAATTTTGAAATTTGTTAGAAAAAAATCTACTGCTCGTTTAAAATTCTGAGTATGTGCTATTACATTGTCTTTTTACTATGCACTTTTTGAATATGCAAATCTACTGTATTTAATGGCCCTTTCCATAAAATTAATCAAAATAATAGGAAATAATTAACTGCCTACACCTTCATTGAGTACTGTTGTCTATGAGTAAAAACCTCAATTTAAACATATTATGCAATCATTATTATCAATACGGAATTATTTATCTGTCATGTATCACTTTCACCTAGGCTGTGTATTTTTTTGTTCCTATTAAGGTCTCAGAAAATACTTGTAAAAACCTATTTAAAAAAAACAGTTATAGTTCTCTTATAGGTTTTCATTTCTGTGTTTAACTACATTTTGCTGTTGTATCAAATTCAGCCTGTGGAGGATATCTATCAAGCCGTAAACTTTGTTGCATTCAATGGCACCAATACGCTCACCTAACATCGCGGCCGCTGACCTGAATACGCTCTCCATATTTATTAAAAAAAGCAGGCAAAAAGCCGTGCACCAAGTACGGGGCGATGAGCATCAGATTGTTGTCAACTAACAGTCATCGATCTCGCTGCTATTCGGCTTTTTACCAACTTTATTTATACCCTGTCACTAAACGCCGCCACTATACTAAAATGTTTAACCCTTATCTCGCCGCTCCCGGACCCCACCGCAACTGAATAAAAGTATTAACTCCTATTCCGCCACTCCCGGACCCCGCCGCAACTAAATAAAAGTATTAACTCCTATTCCGCCGCTCCCGGACCCCACCACAACTAAATAAATATATTAACCCCTAAACCGCTGGCCTCCCACATCACTACCACTAACTAAACCTATCAACCCCTAAACCGCCAGCCCCCCACATCACCATAAACTAAATTAAGCTATTAACCCCTAAACCTAACAACCCGCTAACTTTACATTGAAATTTCAACATCCCTATCTTATAATAAATTAAAACTTACCTGTAGAATTAAATCAAACTATATTAAACTATTAATAAACCTACCCTATTATACTAAAATATATTAATATTATATTACATATTAAAAAAAAACCCTAACCCTACTCAAATTATTTAAATATACTATTAAAAATCACTAAATTACAAAAACAAACAAACACTAAGTTACAAAAAAAACACAGTATCAAAAATAAAAACAAATTACACCAAATCTAATAGCCCTATCAAAATAACCCCCCCAAAATAAAAAACCCCTAGCCTACAATAAACTACCAATGACCCTTAAAAGGGCCTTTTGCGGGACATTGTCCCAAAGAAATCAGCTCTTTTACCTATAAAAAAAATACAAACACCCCCCAACAGTAAAACCCACCACCGAAACCAAACAACCCCACAAATAAAAACCCTTTCTAAAAAACCTAATCTCCCCATTGCCCTGAAAAGGGCATTTGTATTGGCATTGCCCTTAAAAGGGCATTTAGCTCTTTTACATGCCCAGATCCTACTCTAAAAATAAAACCCACCCAAAAAACTCTTAAATAAACCTAACCCCCGACGATCCATTTACAGTTTTTGAAGTTCCGCTTGAAGGATCCATCCAGCCGGCAAGAAGTTTTCATCCGGGCGGCCTCTTCCATCTTCATCCAGCCGACGAAGTCTTCATCCATGTGGCCTTTTCTATCTTCATTCATCCGGCGCGGAGCAGGTCCATCCTGAAGAAATTTGGCGAGGAGCTCCTCTTCAATATGGTCTCCACCGTAAACTGGATCTTAAATGCAAGTGACGTCATCCAAGATGGCATCCTTTGCATTCCTATTGGCTGAAAGGTCCCAATCAGCCAATAGGATTAGAGCCGCTAAAATCCTATTGGCTGTTCCAATCAGCCAATAGGATTTTAGCAGTTTTCATCCTATTGGGTGTTCCAATCAGCCAATAGGATGAGTGTTTTTATTTGGGGGGTTGGTTGGTTGGGTGGTGGGTTTTACTGTTGGGGGTGTTTGTATTTTTTTTACAGGTAAAAGAGCTTATTTATTTTGGTCAATGCCCGCAAAAGGCCCTTTTAAGATCCATTGGTAGTTTATTGCAGGCTAGGGTTTTTTTTTATTTTGGGGATATTTTTATTTTGATAGGGCTATTAGATTAGGTGTAATTCGTTTTTATTTTTGATACTGTGTTTTTTTGTTTTTTTTTGGAACTTAGTGTTTGTTTTTGTAACAGAGTTTTTTTTTGTTATTTAGTAATTTTTAATAGTATATTTAAATAATTTGAGTAGGGTTAGGGTTTTTAATATGCAAATAGTTAATTTAATTGGTAGTTTAATGGGATTTTAGTATAATAGTTAGGGTAGGTTAATTAATAGTTTAATATAGTTTAATTTAATTCTACAGGTAAGTTTTAATTTATTATAAGATAGGGATGTTGTAATTTTAATGTAAAGTTAGCGGGTTGTTAGTTTTAATGGTTAGTAGCTTAATTTAGTTAGTGGTAGTGATGTGGGAGGCCAGGATTTTAGGGGTTAATACATTTATTTAGTTGCGGCAGGGTCCGGGAGCGGCGGAATAGGGGTTAATAACATTATGTAGGTGGCGACGATGTCAGGTAGATTAGGGGTGTTTAGACTCGGGGCTTATGTTAGGGTGTTAGGTGTAAACGTTAGTGGTTTTCTATCAAAGAAATCAATGGGATATCTGGCAGCATCGAACATAAGCTTTCGCTTCTTTCAGACTCCCATTGATTCCTATGGCATCCGCAGCCTCCAGGGTGGCGGATTGAAAACCAGGTACGCTGGGCCGGAATAGCCGCAAGCATACCGGTTAACTATTTGATCATTTTTAAAAAGTGTCAAATAGTGCCGAATGTGTATTCGGAACATCTGTAATGACGTAAGCATCGATCTGTGTCAGATTGAGACCGGCGGATCATATGTTACGTCACAGATTTCAACTTTTTACGTCTGTAGGCTTTGATAACTAGGTCAAATCAAGCTCACCACAATTACGCTCCGGAATTCCAGCGTATTTGTGGTTGACGGCTTGATAGATATCCCCCTGTGGCTCTTCTTATTGATTAAAATGCCTTTGAAACTGATATTAAAAATACACCTGATTTCTATGTTATGTTTTGGTGTACAAAGTTGGAAGTTTTGGAATGGGACCAGAGTAAGTAAAGTACTGTTAAGAATATATTTTTTTAGACGCAAGAAATAAGACAATAAATTTTAATGTCACTTTAAACTTTGGGGGGGCCGAATTATCAAGCTCCGTATGCCGTACACAGCAGTTATTAAGCAGCGGTCTAAAGACCACTGCTCCATACCTTGTCCATCTGCTCTGAGAAAGCGGACAGAAATCAACCCAATCAAAAACGATTGGGTTGATTGACACACCCTGCTAGCGGCCGATTGACCGAGAATCTGCAGGGGGCGGCATTGCACAAGCAGTTCACCAGACGCTTCATCGTATCTTGTCCGCTCGCACTATGATAAATTGGCCCCTGAGAGTACAGTAAGAAAATGTTTTTTTTTAATTAGAAAGAGAAAATAATCACCCATATATTTTCTACAACCCCATCCCTATCTCCTCTAAATTGTGTCACTGACTGCCTCATTAACAGCTTACAAGATGACCTCCAATCATTTCTAAATCAATACAGGTAGCCCTCAGTTTACGCCAGGGTTAGGTTCCAGAAGGAATGGTTGTAAATTGAAACTGTTGTAAATTGAAACCCATTTTATAATGTAAGTCAATGGGAAGTGAGGGAGTTAGGTTCCAAGCCCCTCTCAAAATTGTCATAAGTAACACCTAATACATTATTTTTAAAGCTTTGAAATGAAGACTTTAAATGCTAAACAGCATTATAAACGTAATAAAATAATCACACAACACAGAATATATAATTAAACTAAGTTAAATGAACAAAAACATTTGCTAAACACCATTATAAACCTAATAAAATAATCCCACAACACAGACTTCACTTGCATTTTCTGCAAACAGTTCTTTCTATGCATTCCAAACTGGACTGATTTATAGACAGGAAGATCTTGTTCCTTTGAAATCTGCTTGATAGCTCAGGTCTGGTTAAACTGATTAATTTCAGCTTGCTTGGCTTTGCTGCAACACAAGCGGACAGCTCCACCTACTGGCTATTTTAATAAATGCACTGCTTCTCAATGCTTTTCAATAGCAGTCACATGACTGGAAAAAAGGTTGTTATTCTGAAACGGTGTAAATTGAACCGTTGTAAAACGAGGGCCACCTGTATATCAAAGACTGAACATTCCTTTATTACCTCTTTTACCAACATTTCAACATTAAGTATTACTTTCCTCAGACATCTTTATACCCTCTTTTACCAACATTTCAACATCAAGTATTACTTTCCTCAAACATCTTTATACCCTCTTTTGCCAACATTCCAACATCAAATATTTCTTTCCTCCAACCTCTCCTTTATACCACATCAAGCCTCTCACCAAATATTGCCTCTTTTCTTTGCAGAACATTGCCACAATTTGTTTATTTCTGATTCAAGATATAACAAACATTTTGGCACACTCATTTACAGTGTCACATCTTGAATACTGCACCACCCCTGGTTTATTTCTCCACAGACCATCTCTTCAATCTATCCTAAATGCATCTACCAAGCTAGTCCACCTCACCCACCTATTTTCTATACCATTTGTCTCTACACTATCTTCAAATATCCTCTAGGATCAAAGTCAAAATGTTAAACCTAAGCTACAAAAACCTCCGCAGCAATGCACCCATTACATCTCAAACCTAATCCATTACTCTCCTAGCCTAAGTCCAAACATAGTCGCAACAGTTCATATTACAGTGCTTGTATCTATACTATTGAACTCATGTTCATGAAGCCAAGATCCCATTTAGGAGTTCCATAATGTAGACGCAAGCACTGTAACACGCAATGTTGTGACAGGGTTTGGATTTAGCGTGCATGATGGTGTGTCCTCAATAAAAACCTGATTATAAAGGTGCAATCTCATTTGAACATCTTCTAGCAGATACCATGTTGTGATGTAGCGAGTTCACACTTTACAGTTTCAACACTGTTAAAATTCTGTATAAGAAGATGTAATAAGATATAAGAAACCTATAGGGGCCGATTTACCAAGCCCCGTATTGGCCCCAATGCCTCTGTTTCCGTGTGAGCCTTCAGGCTCACCGGAAACAGGAGTTAGGAAGCAGCGGTCTTAAAATGTTGAAATACTTGAAAGTGATGCAGCATAGCTTTATGTAAAAAAGAAATATAATTTACCTAAAAATGTCCTAAGTATTCACACCCCATTGTGACGGACTTTAAGCAGCAAATCAGTATGCCTGTTCCAGGACAGGCAAGGGAGTGATTCTCATGCACTCATGTAATTTCCCTATTCAGGATGGTGAGAACGGTCAAAAACAGCCCACAGACCACCTCCAAAGACCTACAACATCATCTTGCTGCAGATGGTGCCACTGTGCCACGTTCAACAATTCAGCACACTTTGCACAAGGAGAAACTGTATGGGAGAGTGCTGCGGAACAAACCTTTTCTGCCCACACGCCACAAACAGAGTCGCTTGAGGTATGCAAATGCACATTTGGACAAGCCAGCTTCATTTTGGAAGAAGATGCTGTGGACTGATGAAACAATGATTGAGTTATTTGTTCATAACAAAGGGCGTTATGCATGGCGGCAAAAGAACACAGTGTTTCAAGACAAACACTTGCTACCCACAGTAAAATTTGGTGGATGTTCCATGATGCTGTGGGGCTGTGTGGCCAGTGCCAGTACAGGGAATCTTGTTAAAGTTGAGGGTCACATGGATTCCAATCAATTTCAGCAGATACTTGAGAATAATATTGAGGAATCAGTCACAAAGTAGAAGTTACGCGGAGCTGGATATTTCAACAAGACAACGACCCAAAACACTGCTCAAAATCTACTCTGGCATTTATGCAGAGGAACAAGTATAATGTTCTGGAATGGCCATCCCAGTCCCCAGACCTGAATATCATTGAAAATCTGTGGGGTGATTTGAAGAGGGTTGTTCATGCTCAGCCACCCACAAACTTAACTGAACTGGAGATGTTTTGCAAGGAGGAATGGTCCAAAATACCTTCATCTAGAATCAAGACACTGATTACAGGCTATAGGATGCGTCTAGAGGCTGTTATTTCTGCTAAAGGAGGCTTTACTAAATATTGATGCAATAGTTCTGTTGGGGTGCCCAAATTTATACACCTGTCTAATTTCATTTTTATGCATATTGCACATTTTCTGTTAATCCAATAAACCTAATTTCACTACTGACATTTTACTGTGTCCTTCAGTTATTTGATAGATCAAAATGAAATTGCTGATCCAAACACCTAATTATTTATAAAGGAAAATCATGGAAATTGTCAGGGGTGCCTAAACTTTTGCATACGACTGTATATCTGTATATATCTATACCTATATATATATACATATATATATATATATATATATATATATACTGTATATATATATATATATATATATATCAATCCGTGATCCGGAGAGTGCTTCTTTACATGGATTGATATTGTTGGAAGTTGAAGTGCACCCCGGGAGCTGTTTGCTTAGAGAGAGTGGTGGGCCCGTTTGCAATATTGATATATATGCCCTTTTAAGGGCAGTGAAAAAGAGCTGAATGACCTTTTAAGGGCAATACCCATACAAATGCCCCTATAGGGGCAATGGGTAGCTTAGGGTTTTTTTTAGAGTTAGGTTTTTTATTTTGGGGGGTTGGTTGGGTGTTGTGTTTTACTGCTGGGGTTACTTTGTATTTTTTTACAGGTAAAATAGCTGTTTAACTTAGGGCAATGCCCTACAAAAGGCCCTTTTAAGGGCTATTGGTAGTTTATTGTAGTCTAGGGGGTGTTTTTATTTTGGGGGGCTTTTTAATTTTTATAGGGCTATTAGATTAGGTGTAATAGTTTTTATTTGTGATAATTTCATTTATTATTTTTTGTAAGTTTGGTATTTTTTATTTTTCGTAATTTAGTGTTTATTATTTTTTTGTAATTTTAGATTTTTTAATTTTTCCGTAGAGTTAGGTTTTTTTAAATTTGAAATTTAGATTTTTTAATTGGTAGTATTTTTTTATTTTATTAGAATAGTAATGTTAGGTTAATTTATAGTTTAATGTTAGGTTTATTTTTATTTTGCAGGTAAGTTTTTATTTATTATAAGATAGTTATATTGTAATTTTAATTTTAAGTTAGAGGGTGTTAGGATTCGGGGTTAATAGGTTTATTTAGTGGCGGCGATGTGGGGGCCAGAGGTTTAGGGGTCAATAGGTCAATAGGTTTATTTAGTAGCGGCGATGTGGGAGGCCGGAGATTTAGGGATTAATAGCTTTATTATCAATGCGGCGATGTCAGGCAGCAACAAATTAGGGGTTAATATCTTTATTATAGTGTCGCCGATGAGTGACACTATGGGAGTGGCGGAATAGGGGTTAATAACTTTTATTAGTGTGGGCGATGTTGGGGAGCGGCAGAAGAGGGGTTAATAACTTTTATTAGTGTCGGCAATGACGGGAGTGGCAGATTAGGGGTTAATAACTTTTATTAGTGTCGGCGATGTTGGGGCGGCAGATTAGGGGTGTTTAGACTTGAGGTTTATGTTAGGGTGTAAGTTTTAAATGTCATTTTTTTCCCAATAGATATCAATTGGGTTGCGTTACGGAGATTTTTCATTCTGCACTTTAGATGTTAGGTTTTTTTCTGACACTCTCTCCCCATTGATGTCTATGGGGGAAAGCGTGTACGAGCACGTCAAAGCAGCCCTTGGATTTTGTGCAGTATGGAGCTTAACGCCACCATATCGCACGCACAAGGAGGCTTTTCAGTAACTCATAATGACAGCGCTATGGAGAGTGAAATAATGCAATTTGTTTGGCGTTGGTTTCGCACCCTGTTTAGCGCAAAACTTGTAATCTAGGTGATATTTAGTAAACATGCACAACCTATGAGAAACAAATTTTTGTATATTTTTCTATTCTATAAGTGGGAGTTACCATTCACTCATGTAAACAAAATATATGCAAATTATGACAAAATAAAACATGATAGCTACTTGATTCAGTATTGGCATTGACTTACAGGTGTGTTTTACTGCTGACTAGATTACAAGCAGAGTGCAAAAATGTTAGTGTGGTTTTTATTTATCTATTTTTGTGTTCATATTATAAATCCAAATGGCCAGATTACGAGTTTTGCATTATGAGCTGTGCGGTGCTAGCGAGCAGTTTTTTTTCACCGCTCACTTACATACAGCGTTGGTATTACAGGTTTTTACAAACCCGACATTAAAAGGCAAGAAGTGAGCATAGAGCAAAATTGTGCTCCATACCGCACTCCAATACCAGTGCTGCTTAAGTCAGCGGTGAGCTGGTTGTACATGCTAGTGCACGATTTCCCCATAGACATCAATGGGGAGAGCCGGCTGAGAAAAAGTCTAACACCTGCCAAAAAGCAGCGTAAATCTCAGTAATGCAGCCCCATTGATTCCTATGGGAAAATATATTTTATGTTTACACCTAACACCCTAACATGAACCCCGAATCTAAACACTCCTAATCTTACATTTTTATTAACCCCTAATCTGCCGCCCCCGACATCGCCGAGACCTGCATTGTACTTATTAACCCCTAATCTGCCGCTCCGGACACCGCCGCCACCTACATTATATTTATTAACCCCTAATCTGCTTCCCCCAACATCGCCAACACTTAAATTATATTTATTAACCCCTAATCTGCCGCCCCCAATGTCACCGCAACTTACCTACACTTATTAACCACTAATCTGCCGCCCCAACGTCGCCGCCACTATATTAAATTTATTAACCCCTAAACCTAAGTCTAACCCTAACCCTAACATCCCCTAATTTAAATATAATTTAAATAAATCTAAATAAAATTACTATCATTAACTAAATTATTCCTATTTAAAACTAAATACATACCTATAAGATAAACCCTAAGCTAGCTACAATATAACTAATAGTTACATTGTAGCTAGCTTAGGGTTTATTTTTATTTTACAGGCAAGTTTGTATTTATTTTAACTAGGTAGAATAGTTACTGAATAGTTATTAACTATTTAATAACTACCTAGCTAAAATAAATACAAATTTACCTGTAAAATAAAACCTAACCTAAGTTACAATAATACCTAACACTACACTATAATTAAATCAATTCCCTACATTAAATACAATTAAATAAATTAAATTAAATTAGCTAAATCACAAAAAAACACTAAATTACAGAAAATAAAAAACAAATTACAGATCTTTAAACTAATTACACCTAATCTAATAGCCCTATCAAAATAAAAAAGCCCCCCCAAAATAAAAAAAACCTAGCCTAAACTAAACTACCAATAGCCCTTAAAAGGGCCTTTTGCGGGGCATTGCCCCAAAGAAATCAGCTCTTTTTCCTGTAAAAAAAATTCAAACACCCCCCCAACAGTAAAACCCACCACCCACACAACCACCCCCCCAAATAAAATACTAACTAAAAAAACCTAAGATCCCCATTGCCCTGAAAAGGGCATTTGGATGGGCATAGCCCTTAAGAGGGCATTTAGCTCTATTGCAGGCCCAAAGCCCTAACCTAAAAAATAAACCCACCCAATACACACTTAAAAAAAATCCTAACACTAACCCCCGAAGATTCACTTACTGGGAGAAGTCTTCATCCAAGCAGCAAGATGTCCTCAACGAAGCCGGCAGAAGTGGTCCTCCAGACGGGCAGAAGTGGTCCTCCAGACGGGCAGAAGTCTTCATCCAGACGGCATCTTCTATCTTCATCCTTCCGGCACGGAGCGGGTTCATCTTCAAGACATCCAACGCGGAGCATCTTCTTCTTCCGACGGACTAACAACAAATGAAGGTACATTTAAATGACATCATCCAAGATGGCGTCCCTTAGATTCAGATTGGTTGATAGAATTCTATCAGCCAATTGGAATTAAGGTAGAAAAAATCCTGTTGGCTGATTGGATCAGCCAATAGGATTGAGCTTGCATTCCATTGGCTGATTGGAACAGCCAATAGAATGCGAGCTCAATCCTATTGGCTGATTGGATCAGCCAATAGAATTGAAGTTCAATCCTATTGGCTGATCCAATCAGCCAATAGGATTTTTTCTACCTAAATTACAATTGGCTGATAGAATTCTATTTAGCCAATCGGAATCTAAGGGACGCCATCTTGGATGACGTCATTTAAAGGTACCTTCATTCGTCGTTAGTCCGTCGGAAGAAGAGGATGCTCCACGTCAGATGTCTTGAAGATGGACCTGCTCCGCATCAGAAGGATGAAGACAGAAGATGCTGTCTGGATGAAGACTTCTGCCCATCTGGAGAACCACTTCTGCCCGTCTGGAGAACCACTTCTGCTGGCTTTGTTGAGGACATCTTGCCGCTTGGATGAAGACTTCTCCCGGTAAGAGAATCTTCAATAGAGCTAAATGCCCTTTTAAGGGAAATGCCCATCCAAATGCCCTTTTCAGGGCAATGGGGAGCTTAGGTTTTTTTAGTTAGTATTTTATTTGGGGGGTTGGTTGTGTGGGTGGTGGGTTTTACTGGAAAAAGAGCTGAACACCCAGAGTGCCACTACAGATTCAAAGCTAATATTAAAATATCCTTATACAGATATTAGAATCCAAAAAAATGTTTTGGCTAGTATAACATCATGAGCTTATTAAAACATAATCTAAAAATAGAAATACACATAAAAAAATGTGCTCTTACCAAATTATAACAGGCAAAATAGGACAAATGCAGTCCATATAGGAAAAAGTTTATTTCCAATCTTGTTCCACAGTGATCCTGCTGCTCCCTTTTATCCACTGGTGTGAACTCCGTGCATTGTTTGAATGTAGAGACAGTTCCTGAAGAAACAGAAAAATCGGTGCACCAAAAAAGTACAAGGAAGATGTAAGTGTAGTTTAAAAAACTTTAATACACATAACAATTAAAGACAAATATACACTCACATAGTAGACCTCAAACATATGAGGTATGTGCTTGCATGTTATAGAAACTTGATGTATTAAAC
This sequence comes from Bombina bombina, assembly GCF_027579735.1. Classification (NCBI taxonomy): domain Eukaryota; kingdom Metazoa; phylum Chordata; class Amphibia; order Anura; family Bombinatoridae; genus Bombina; species Bombina bombina. The sequence goes on from NC_069502.1 coordinate 1,134,481,581, forward strand.
ACTCCGCCAAACACTCTCTGACACCCTTCTATGATAGTATGTGTCCAGCGGATCAGTTTCCAGTTCAGCCGAGGACGTCTCATAAACACACAGGAAAGTGGTACACTGTGAATAGCCGGCTCCAGTGAAACCCTGTTCCTCTCAGTAGCGTGCGTCCTACATGCGGTCGATGGGCGTGGCGTAACACATTTCGCGAGGCTCCTCCTCGCTTCGTCAGAGGCAATGCTCATCTTGCTCATCTGTTCTAATTTATGTCCATTGCACCCGCCACACCTCCTCAAATCATTGTTTGACTCTGATATGGAAGGAGCTCCGGAATGGATATGTCTGGCTAACCAGCATTTATGTAAAGACTGCTTCTGTCTGCTTGCTTATATTGTCCATATTCCATCTTATTTAATGGTAATATTTAAAACTTGATTTGCATGTAATAATATATATATATATATATATATATATATATAAATCCATCTATTAAAAATACGTTAAAATACAAAATACCAAAATACATCAATAATAATTTAAAGATCATAAAAACACACAGTTAATAAATAAATTCATGGATACATATATATATATATATATATATATATATATATATATATATATATATATATATATATATATAAAATAGAAAATGCTCAGATTATACATATATATACCTGTATAGTTGCTACTTGTTTATTCCCATATGTACCTCAAAAAATGAATAAGATGGATACATATTATATAAAAACATCATACCATTTGCCATAGGACCCTTTTCCATCATATTAAGATATTACATTCCATTGTTCTGTATCCTAAAAGCTCTCTTATCAGCTGTATGGCCCATCATAAAGAGAGTATACACTCTGAAAGAATCTTTTTATATATGATCAAACTACACATATTATGTCATATATCTAAAAAAACAGCTAGATCTATATCGCAGTTCAGACCATCTGGACCCATAGATCCCAACCTATGGATCCAGTAGGTCTCCCGCTGTCTCAAATGGAGTAGACGATCTCCACCCCTAATCGAATTTTTAACATGTTCAATGGCTAATATGGTAAGCCCTGTACTATCTTTGCCATGTATTTCTAAAAAATGAACTGACACACCATGGTTATCAAGGCCATTGTCTATGTTTCTAAGATGCTCATTAAATCATGTTTTCACAGGGCGTTTCGTGCGGCCTATATAAATCTTGTCACATGTGCACCTTAGAAGATAAACAACATAGCATGTTTTACACGTCATAACACCCTTCACCTTGTATGTTGATTCTCCTTTCTTAATTCTAAATGCCTGATTCACTTTCCCCATATGTGCACAACAACTACAACCTTTTCTACCACATTTAAAGAAGCCCTGTGTATTTTTCTCCAACCAATTAGTGGGTTTTATAGATTTCAACATGCTTGGACTGATTCTATTCTTAACATTTAGATTTTTCTTAAAAATAACTTGCCCCTTTTCATTAAGAATATCCCTTAGGATTGGATCTTGCATTATAATCGGCCAATGTTTCTTCATAGCCTTCTCAATCTCTCTTGAGGCTCGGTTAAACTTGGTCACTAATTGGATCTTTCTTTTCTCACCATTAGCACAACCTTTCTCTTTCTTTTTTGTCTCAATAAGCTTCTCTCTATCCATGTTTCCCACTTTTTTCCTTGATTTGTTACAAATGGTGTCCCTGGTACCCTTTCTCTAGGAACCTGTTGGTAATTACTTCTGCAGCTATCTGATAATCACTGTCTTTCATGCATTTACGTCTTGCTCTCTGAAATTGACCTTGGGGAATGTTTCTTTTCCACTTCCCATGGTGTCCACTTTGGGCGTGGAGATACCCATTTGTATCAGTGGGGTTTCTATATAGATTTGTATAGACCTTGCCTTGTTCTTGTATAATTTCAAGGTCTAAAAAAAGGTAGAAGAAGTGGTTACATTAATGAGACCCAAATAGAATTTTTGGAAAGAGCTATGGAGTTCATTTTAACAAAGAATTATTTTATGTTTGAGAACAGATATTTCCTCCAAATAAGAGGTACCGCAATGCTTACAAGATTTGCCCCCAACTTTGCGAACCTCTATATGGGGTGGTGGGAGGATATGTCTGTTTTCAACACAAATAATCCATATAAATGTAATATAATACGGTGGCATCGCTATATAGATTATGTTCTCTTGATTTGGCATGGATCTGTGAAAGAATTGAATGAATTTGTGGAATATACTAATAGGAACCTTCTGAATCTCAGATTCACAATGGAATGGAGTAGAGAAAAGGTTACCTTTTTAGAACTTGAAATTATACAAGAACAAGGCAAGGTCTATACAAATCTATATAGAAAACCCACTGATACAAATGGGTATCTCCATGCCCAAAGTGGACATCATGGGAAGTGGAAAAGAAACATTCCCCAAGGTCAATTTCAGAGAGCAAGACGTAACTGCACGGAAGACAGTGATTATCAGAGTTTAACCAAGCCTCAAGAGAGATTGAGAAGGCTATGAAGAAACATTGGCCGATTATAATGCAAGATCCAATCCTAAGGGATATTCTTAATGTTAAGAATAGAATCAGTCCAAGCATGTTGAAATCTATTAAACCCACTAATTGGTTGGAGAAAAATACACAGGGCTTCTTTAAATGTGGTAGGAAAGGTTGTAGTTGTTGTGCACATATGGGGAAAGTGAATCAGGCATTTAGAATTAAGAAAGGAGAATCAACATACAAAGTGAAGGGTCTTATGACGTGTAAAACATGCTATGTTGCTTATCTTCTAAGGTGCACATGTGACAAAATGTATATAGGCCGCACGAAACACCCTGTGAAAACACGATTCAATGAGCATCTTAGAAACATAGACAATGGCCTTGATAACCATGGTGTGTCAGCTCATTTTTTAGAAATACATGGCAAAGATAGTACAGGGCTTACCATATTAGCCATTGAAAAATTCTATTAGGGGTGGAGATCGTCTACTCCGTTTGAGACAGCGGGAGACCTACTGGATCCATAGGTTGGGATCTATGGGTCCAGGTGGTCTGAACCGTGATATAGATCTAGCTGCTTTTTTAGATATATGACATAATATGTGTAGTTTGATCATATATAAAAAGATTCTTTCAGAGTGTATACTCTCTTTATGATGGGCCATACAGCTGATAAGAGAGCTTTTAGGATACAGAACAATGGAATGTAATATCTTAATATGATGGAAAAGGGTCCTATGGCAAATGATATGATGCTTTTATATAACGTATCCATCTTATTCATTTTTTGAGGTACATTTGGGAATAAACAAGTAGCAACTATACAGGTATATATAGGTATAATCTGAGCATTTTCACAGAAGCAGTCTTTACATAAATGCTGGTTAGCCAGACGTATCCATTCCGGAGCTCCGTCCATATCAGAGACAACCAATGATTTGAGGAGGTGTGGCAGGTGCAATGGACATAAATTAGAATAGATGAGCAAGATGGGCATTGCCTCTGACGATGCGAGCAGGAGCCTAGCGAAACGCATTAGGCCACGCCCATCGACTGCACGTAGGACGCACGCTACTGAGAGGATTAGGGATTCACTGGAGCCGCCTATTTACAGTGTACCGCTTTCCTGTGTGTTTACGAGACGTCCTCGGCTGAACTGGAAACTGATCAGCTGGACACATACTATCATAGAAGGGTGGCAGAGAGTGTTTGGAGGAGTGTTTAATACGTCAAGTTTCTATAACATGCAAGCACATACCTCAAATGTTTGAGGTCTACTATGTGAGTGTATATTTGTCTTTTATTGTTATGTGTATTAAAGTGTTTTAAACTACACTTAGATCTTCCGTGTACTTTTTTGGTGCACGGATTTGCGCTCCTTTCCTTTTTCTGTTTCTTCAGGTACTGTCTCTACATGGTAGTTTATTTTAGGCTAGGGGTTTTTTTTAATATTGGGGTTGCTTTTTTATTTTTATAGGGCTATTAGATAAGGTGTAATTTGTTTAAAGATCTATAATTTGTTTTTTATTTTCTGCAATTTAGTGGGGGGGTTTTATGATTTAGCTCATTTAATTTAATTTATTTAATTGTATTTAATGTAGGGAATTGATTTAATTATAGTGTAGTGTTAGGTGTTATTGTAACTTAGGTTAGGTTTTATTTTACAGGTAAATTTGTATTTATTTTAGCTAGGTAGTTAGTAAATAGTTAATAACTATTTAGTAACTATTCTACCAAGTTAAAATAAATACAAACTTGCCTGTAAAATAAAAATAAACCCTAAGCTAGCTACAATGTAACTATTAGTTATATTGTAGCTAGCATAGGGTTTATTTTACAGGTAAGTATTTAGTTTTAAATAGGAATAATGTAGTTAATGATAGTAATTTTATTTTGATTTATTTAAATTATATTTAAATTAGGGGTGTTAGGTTAGGTTTAGGGGTTAATAAATTTAATATAGTGGCGGCGATGTTGGGGGCGGCAGATTAGGGGTTAATAAGTGTAGGTAGGTTGTGGCGACATTGGGGGCGGCAGATTAGGGGTTAATAAATATAATGTAGGTGTCTGCGATGTTAGGGGCGGCAGATTAGGGGTTAATAAATATAATGTAGATGGTGGCGATGTTAGAGGTGGCAGATTAGGGGTTAATAATATTTAACTAATGTTTGCGATGTGGGAGGGCCTCGGTTTAGGGGTTAATAGGTAGTTTATGGGTGTTAGTGTACTTTTTAGCACTTTACTTATGAGTTTTATGCTACGGCATTGTAGTGTAAAGCTCATAACTACTGACTTTAGAATGCGTTATGGATCTAGGTGGTATAGGCTGTACCGCTCACTTTTTGGCCTCCCAGGACAGACTCGTAATACCGGCGCTATGGAAGTCCCATAGAAAAAAGGGTTTACGAAGTTTGCGTAAGTCGGTTTGCGGTAAGGCCAAACAAGTGTGTGGTACACCTATACCAGCAAGACTCGTAATAGCAGCGGTAGTGAAAAAGCAGCGTTAGGACCTTTTAACACTGCTTTTTTACCTTACCGCAAAACTCGTAATCAAGCCGGAAGTTTTTTTTATCGCTTGAGGGATAGTCTAGTGCCCACTGAGATCTGCTTGTTGGATAACGCAAATCCGGGATACTATAGATCTTTACATAAAAGCTGCTATATCGATGTCGATATTTTCCAATACTGTATCCCTATTCAGGACAGTTGTTGATATAAATGAACACGACCATGTATATGTGTAATGGGTATAACACGTTAGAATACATATGGGTAGTGCAAGCAGTTATTTAGGATTAATTATTTTTTAGCAATTCTGTCTCTCTCAGTTTTTATTAATATATTTGTATATTTATACACATATATTTCTAGGTGAAGTATTTCTAGGTGAAGTTAAAAATGTTATTTTTATTTTCCTTTTTAACGTTTTTAATGTTTTATATGAATGTTTTAACTAATAGATATATTTAAAGATTTTTAGCACTATTAAATGAATTTTGTTGTTGTTACAGTAACTTTAACTCCTTAATGACCACATCACTTTTCCATTTTCTGTCCGTTTGGGACCAAGGCTATTTTTACATTTCTGTGGTGTTTGTGTTTATCTGTAATTTTCCTCTTACTCATTTACTGAACCCACACATATTATATACCGTTTTTCTCGCCATTAAATGGACTTTCTAAAGATAACATTATTTTCATCATATCTTATAATTTACTATAAAAAGAATTCTAAAATATGAAGAAAAAATGGAAAAACAAACACTTTTTCTAACTTTGACCCCCAAAATCTGTTACACATCTACAACCACCAAAAAACACCCATGATAAATAGTTTCTAAATTTTGTCCTAAGTTTAGAAATACACAATGTTTACATGTTCTTTGCTTTTTTTGCAAGTTATAGGGCCATAAATACAAGTAGCGCTTTGCTATTTCCAAACCATTTTTTTTTTTCAAAATTAGCCCTTCTTAAACTGTGGGTCGTGACCCCATATGGGGTCGCAGAACCCTAATTTGGGGGTCGTGGGAGCTGTGTGGAATTTAACAAACAGTCTGACTCTAACAATTGAGCAGTGACGTCGGTCAGACACGCAGGCTCAGCAGCAGGAGATCAAAAGGATAGCGACTCACTGACTAGACATCAAGATATCATCCCAGGGGGCAGGGGTGGGCCAGCCTGGGCCACCAGATAGACTCCAGTAGACCAGAGGCGCCATAACTGTTATGAGGGAGGGAATCGGATACATGACGTATGGTTCCTCCGGCTTCCTACAGCCCAGCTGATACTCAACTCCTTCCACCACCTTCCGGAACCCTCTGAGCACACGGATCTCTCTTGGTACATAACCGAGTCTCTCAGCCTGCTATACAGAGCACCACTATCTGATTGCCCCATTGACTTCACTAACCAGACGTCCGAGGTTCCAGTCTACCCCTTTCTTTGCATCCTAGATTCCGGGTACGGTAAGACATATAAGCTGCTTGCAGTTGTCATAGGAGACTTGTAGGGTTGCCACCCAGCCGGCAAGTACAAATATCCAATTAGATGAGCTTTAACCTTTCACACACTTTCTCTCGTCTCAAGTGAGCTCTTAGGTCGGAACTAAAAATCGCAGGTCCTAGTTTCTGTTGGGAAGTTACACAGCATTGCTCAGGATGTCATAGTTGCTGTAGTAATGCTAGAAACATTTTTCTACCGAAACAGAACATTAGAATTACGTCATTATAAAGAATTATATGTCTGAAGCGAGACAATGAGCCTTGACAGGTTGTTGTAGCCTGGTTTGGAATACTTGGGTGAGAGCAGTGCATGTGCTTCGCCTCTACAGAGCCGTGCAACCGCTTAACAAAATTGCTTGTAAACCTATTTGCATTATCTGATATGTTTTATTCATTTAACAGCTACTGTTTTAGTCAGAAGATAGAAAAGATGAAAGAGGAGAAAAAGAGAAGGTTGAGCATTAGTATTAGTAATGCAGAAAAACGCATCCATTCTCTCGCTTCCCCTCTATCTCGTTATTATCCTACAATTGTCGCACCAATTTAACAAGTGTGAATTATATACACACACACAGTTGACTGTAAACCTTGATTGTGTAACCCACTCTGACTTTTCCCACTTTCCTCAATCCATGTGATTTCTCCCAAGTGATAATCCTTAAAGGGACAGTCTAGTATAAATTAAACTTTCATTATTCAGATAGGACTTTTAATTTTAATCAACTTTCCAATTTACTTTTATCATCAAATTTGCTGTTTTCTCTTGGTATTCTTAGTTTAAACTAAACCTAGGTAGGCTCATATGCTAATTTCTAAGCCTTTGAGGGCTGCCTCTTATCACAGCTTTTTAAATCTCTTTTAAACACAAAGGGACAGAAAGTACACGTGGGCCATATAGATAACACTGAGTTCAGGCACAGGGGGTTATTTAAGATCTACAGACAAACAAAGGGTGGTGTGAGTGCTAGTCAGAGAAAAGGTTTTTGTGCTTAAATCCCTAATGTGGTCTGATAAAATCTCCAATTACAGACTGTTAGACAAAGAGGTGAGAAATGGTGTGGGATAAGCGCTCAAGCAAAATAGAGCCAACCAGATTATTATATAGATAAAATGAAATAACAAGAGGACCCAATGATACTAAAAAAGAATTTATATAACAATTTAGATGAATAACTTGTTAACACATACAAAATATGTTAGTATATACACAATTACATAAGATGCCGGCATCAAAAACAGTAAAACATACTGATCATATTAAAAAACAGGAAAAAACGGCCGATATAAAATTTATAAAAATTCCCTGATTGTACCGTAAAAATATATATGAACAAACTTGATAAAGGTAAAAGGCTCTTAGCACAGTAAACTTAACTCAGCTAAATGTTACCAGTATTTTGATTAAACAATGAGATGTTTGGTCACAGTATTAGGTGGAGGCGTCTGATCTGTTCAGCCGTTAGGAGTAACTGTGAGTGATGGATCGTGAGGTGTGACGTCACGTCACCTGACTATTATATTTCCTCCAATCTCTGTAGTATGTTTAGACACAGCGAATTTGAAAAATGTATCCAATTTTATAGTTATATCAAAGTGTAGTTGATTATGTGATAGTTAGTAGCAATACTTGCGAATGTCCAGTGTCCAATAATCTGTCCAGATTTTTTAGCAGGTTTGTTTTATCAGCAGCTCTGGATCCTATGAAATGTTAATCCGTCTTGTTTTATATCCGTTCTGGAACGTGAAACTTGTCTTTTTGAAGAAGCTCCTAAGCACTTAGTTGTTATCCCCACTTTTTGTGTTTAATAGGGCTATGGTGGGAGCAAAAAAGAAACAAAGGGGCACACAGGAATAATTCATACATCGATCTCAGTGTTGAATCAAGGAGATAGAAATGAACCTGTTTTTTGTGCCAATAGAACAATTCAGCAGTTCAATAGCCTTAATGGATAATTGGTTACACACAGGGATTATTCATATGTCTTCTCTCTATATTTATCATAGAGATAGAGATGAACCTGTGGATTGTAACACTATCAATAATAAATTCTCAAATGACAGGAGTAAGCAAATCTACGCGTTTCGGCAGTGTTAGCTGCCTTTATCAAGATGCTTACTACATAAAGTTACTGCCTTTTTATAGGGAGTGTGTAATTAATGACAGGTGTTGTCAGAGGATAGTCTAAATTAACCATTCGATGTTTTTAAGGTAAATGTCTTGAGGTTAAGTACATAGATAAATGGGGTGCATTAGATAAGTGTTTAAATTTTTGAAAACAATATTCCATCTAATTTAACCCATTGGGTATTTTTGGAGTGAATGCCATTAAAGTTAAATACATAAATAAAACATGGTATATTAAATTGATGTTTAAATTTAAATTAAAAAAACAATCCATCGTTTCATGTTCAATGTCATGTAAACTATATGTGAGAATGTGAAAATAAGCATGAAGTTATAGTTGCCTATATCTCAGAATTGCACTAGAAGAATTTTATTACAATTTTGGTTTTACCTAAAAATTATTTTTCATTTTTTCATTTTATTATAATAATCTTGCAAAGTTGTAATATCAGGTTGTTCTCTCGTTGTGGTAAGCGCTCAAGTGTATAAAAAAACCAACTACCTATATACTAGAGAGTGAGGGGGAGATATAATATAAAATAATAATGTGATGTGTATATATAGCTTAAAAGGAAGCTATTGTACGGTCTTGTTTATGTTTATTTCGATGATATATGAATTCGATTATTATCGAAATAGTATTTTATATAACAGATGTAGTTAAAGTGTATGTTCAACTATTTTGTTTAATCTAGTAACTGGTTATAAGATAGAATTGAGGTCAAAGGAACTATTAAGTCCCAATGGGTGTACTGTTTTATATTCGAATATGAGTTCTGCTTCTTTTTTTAATAGTACCTTTTCTATATTTCCCCCTCTATTGTTAGGTCTAATTTTTTTCATTCCCCAACATTGAAAACATTTAAGGTCTCCATGGTGTATTTCAGTGAAATGTTTATAAAGTATGGTTTTTGTGGTTTTATGTTCTATATTCCAGATATGTTCTCTCATCCTATCTTTGAATGTGCGACTGGTTTGACCTATATAAAATAAATTACACGAGCATCTTATGCAGTAAATTATATTTGAATCATTGCATATTATAGTATCCTTAATTGTGAATGTGGCCTGTTGGTTAATAAATGTTATCTTTTTGATTTTACTACTGTATTTACAGGATTTACACTTGTGGCATGGATAGAATCCAAAAATTTGTTCTTTCTTTAGATTCATATCTTTTGAATAATCGTTTTTTATTCTGAATTCACTTGGTGACAAATAGCTTTTGAGATTTTTAGCTTTTTTTAAAGATAAGATCTGGGTGATTTTTAACTGTAGTTCCTAATATGGGATCCTTTTTAATATAGTGCCAGTGTTTTTGGAGGATGGTTTTTATTTCTTTGTGATTTGAGTTATATTCAGTTATAAAGGGAATAAAATTATGGCCATTAGAAGGCATTGAATTATTTGTATATAAATGTTTTCTTTTGTTTGGTTGTTTTTGTAATAAAATAGATCTATCAGTTTTTCTTATGGTGTCTAGGATTTTTTTCTGATTATAACCTTTGTCTGTGAATCTATTTAGTAAAATATTACATTGTGAATCATAAGATTCTATGTCTGAGCAATTTTTTCTAACTCTTAACATCTGGCTTTTTGGAATGTTATCCTTCCACCTATTCAGGTGGCAGCTTTGATAATGTATGAAGTTGTTTGAGTCTATAGTTTTGAAGTAGGTTTTGGTTTTGATTGAGTTCTCTACTATCTCTACCTCAATATCTAAGAAATGTATTGAGCTAGTACTATGTTCATGAGTGAAAGTGAGGCCTACATCATTAGTATTCATGTCTTCAAGGAATAGTTCTAAAATTTCATAGTCACCCCTCCAGACCAGGAAGATATCGTCGATAAATCTTTTATAGAGCACAAGGTTCGCTCCCCATAGATCATTTGATAGAAAAGTTTCTTCAAAGAATCCCATGAATAGATTCGCATAGCTGGGAGCGAACCTTGTGCCCATAGCGGTACCCCTGGTCTGGAGGTAGAATTTGTCATTAAACATGAAACTGTTGTTTTTTAAAATAAACTCAATGCTATCTAAAATAAATTTGTTTTGTTCATATAATAGATTGGGATCATTATTCAGATAGTATGCAATTGCTTTTAGCCCTAAATTATGGTTAATGTTCGTGTATAACGAATTAACGTCACAAGTGACCATTATATAATTATTTTGCCATTTGATTTCGTTTAATATATTTAAAAAATGAGTGGAATCTTTTAAATGTGATGGTAACTGTGTAACATAATTTTGAAGGTAATGATCAACGTATTGGGAAAGGTTGGAGGATATTGATTCTATACCAGATATGATGGGGCGTCCAGGGGGTTTGGTGAGATGTTTATGAATTTTTGGCAGAAAATAAAATGTTGGGTTTTTTGGAAAATTAACCTTAAGAAAGTTATATTCTGAATCTGTAATCACTCCTGATGTTTTTGCCTTATCTAGTAGCAAATTATGTTTCTTCTTCTGAGTTTCTATTGGATTGTTTTTAAGACTAGTATAAGTTGTGTTGTCATGTAGAAGCCTATATGATTCTTCCAGGTAGTATTGTACATCCATAATTACAATACCCCCGCCTTTATCGGCGGGTTTTATTATAATCTCTTTATTATTTTGTAATGATTTTAATGTTTTACGTTCATTCGGTTTGAGATTGTCTTTTATTTTGTTGTTGATTTCTAATTTCTCTAAATCTTCTTTAACATTTATTTCCAAATTTTTGATAAAGTCTCCCTTTTCTTGCATAGGGTAGAAGGTTGATTTCTCTTTTAGATTAGAATGTATATATTTGCTATGTGTGTTTTGTGTTCTAGTGAGTGGAGTAGTTAGGAAGTATTTTTTCAAAGTTAATTTGCGAACAAACTGATTTACGTTTATTAATGTTTCGAATTTGTTCATTTTGCACATTGGTGCAAAGGTTAAACCTTTCTTTAGAACTCTTTCTTCCTCCATATTTAATTTATATTTACTCAAATTGAATATACCAGTATTCTGATCAGTTTTTGGAATAATTATCTTAGTCTTTTTTGTGGGTTTTCTCCCTCTTCTCCCTCTCTTTCTCTTTTTCCTTTTGGTGTTCCCCAAATGGAGTTTTGTGTTCTTACTGTGTTTTTTTGATGTCCTGTATGTTGTGGAGTGTGTCCTAAAAAATGACTATTCGTTTTTTGGAAAGGAACATTTTCAGAATTATCATGGATGTCTGACAAAGGTTCAAAACTATTTGATAAGGGAATTCTCCAATTGTGAGTATTTGTTCTTTCTCTATAATTATTGGAAGATGAGTTTCCTGAATCACAATATCTATTGTGATAGGATCTGTAGTGCATATTTGAATATGATCTATTGTAATGAGCTCTATCCTGATATTGGTTATTTCTAAATTTTTGATCATATTGTTGCTGATTTGATCTGTAATCATAATCATTTCTATCATTATAGTGATTTCTATTTGATGTATAGAAATTACTATTAGTGCCTCTATTGTTATCAGATATGAATTGATTCCTTTGAGGGTGAGGTTTGTTTTGAAAATTATGATTTCTATTGTAGTTATAATTATTGTCAGTATATGTGTTAGTACATTCTTATGGATGTTGTTTTATTTTCTTTTATTATTTTATGTTTACTAAAAATGGATGCATTGATTTGAGTGTTTTGTGGGTCTTTATTAGTGAAGGATTTTGTTGTCTGATCTATTGTGGATGATGAGCATGGAATAATGTCATTTTCATCTTCTTCTATTTCTGTAGTTATTTGACTATTCTCAGGTTTATTAGCAATTTTATAATCATCCATGTCTCTTTTAAATTTATTATTTTTACCTGTTTGTAACATTTGTTTAAATTCCATGAAATTTTTAATCATGATTTGTTGTTTATTTATATATTCTTTGTCGTTAGTAAACGGTTTTAGTTTATCTTTAAATGTATCAATGTCATTTTTTATTAAAGTTAGAGAACGATTTCTTGATTTAATTAATATTTTTAACAGATCTAGTGATGCATTTTCTAAAGTGCTATACCACTCAGTTGCAAAATCTTCATTCAATTCAAAAGTACAATCTTTTTTTAGTCTTAGTCCTCTAGGAACCATTTTTGACTCTATATATTTCTGGGTGTATGATAATTCAACTGAATATTTAATTTCCTTTAGGAGTGTATCTTCTAATTCCTTACAGGTGTTGTGTAAATTAATATCATCCAATGGTGGTGATTCTAGTGTTTCAAAATTATTGGTTTGGATTTCTGATAACATATTTTCTCTAAAGGAGAATAGTTCCATTATTTGTGAATAAAAAAGTTTTTTATATTTCAGAAACAATGTGCCTGCAAATGCAGTGTTTAGAAAATCATATATAAATGAATATATAAAAAGTATATATTGTGAACAATTTTTTAAAATATAAATCTTAATGTGTTTAAAATGTTTTTCTTAGTGAGTGACAAGCTACTTCAAACACCTAGAGATTAATAGGATAAACAGACAAACGAAGGGTGGTGTGAGTGCTAGTCAGAGAAAAGGTTTTTGTGCTTAAATCCCTAATGTGGTCTGATAAAATCTCCAATTACAGACTGTTAGACAAAGAGGTGAGAAATGGTGTGGGATAAGCGCTCAAGCAAAATAGAGCCAACCAGATTATTATATAGATAAAATGAAATAACAAGAGGACCCAATGATACTAAAAAAGAATTTATATAACAATTTAGATGAATAACTTGTTAACACATACAAAATATGTTAGTATATACACAATTACATAAGATGCCGGCATCAAAAACAGTAAAACATACTGATCATATTAAAAAACAGGAAAAAACGGCCGATATAAAATTTATAAAAATTCCCTGATTGTACCGTAAAAATATATATGAACAAACTTGATAAAGGTAAAAGGCTCTTAGCACAGTAAACTTAACTCGGCTAAATGTTACCAGTATTTTGATTAAACAATGAGATGTTTGGTCACAGTATTAGGTGGAGGCGTCTGATCTGTTCAGCCGTTAGGAGTAACTGTGAGTATTGGATCGTGAGGTGTGACGTCACGTCACCTGACTATTATATTTCCTCCAATCTCTGTAGTATGTTTAGACACAGCGAATTTGAAAAATGTATCCAATTTTATAGTTATATCAAAGTGTAGTTGATTATGTGATAGTTAGTAGCAATAATTGCGAATGTCCAGTGTCCAATAATCTGTCCAGATTTTTTAGCAGGTTTGTTTTATCAGCAGCTCTGGATCCTATGAAATGTTAATCCGTCTTGTTTTATATCCGTTCTGGAACGTGAAACTTGTCTTTTTGAAGAAGCTCCTAAGCACTTAGTTGTTATCCCCACTTTTTGTGTTTAATAGGGCTATGGTGGGAGCAAAAAAGAAACAAAGGGGCACACAGGAATTATTCATACATCGATCTCAGTGTTGAATCAAGGAGATAGAAATGAACCTGTTTTTTGTGCCAATAGAACAATTCAGCAGTTCAATAGCCTTAATGGATAATTGGTTACACACAGGAATTATTCATATGTCTTCTCTCTATATTTATCATAGAGATAGAGATGAACCTGTGGATTGTAACACTATCAATAATAAATTCTCAAATGACAGGAGTAAGCAAATCTACGCATTTCGGCAGTGTTAGCTGCCTTTATCAAGATGCTTACTACATAAAGTTACTGCCTTTTTATAGGGAGTGTGTAATTAATGACAGGTGTTGTCAGAGGATAGTCTAAATTAACCATTCAATGTTTTTAAGGTAAATGTCTTGAGGTTAAGTACATAGATAAATGGGGTGCATTAGATAAGTGTTTACATTTTTGAAAACAATATTCCATCTAATTTAACCCATTGGGTATTTTTGGAGGGAATGAAAAAAATTAGACCTAACAATAGAGGGGGAAATATAGAAAAGGTACTCCTAAAAAAAGAAGCAGAACTCATATTCGAATATAAAACAGTACACGCATTGGGACTTAATAGTTCCTTTGACCTCAATTCTATCTTATAACCAGTTACTAGATTAAACAAAATAGTTGAACATACACTTTAACTACATCTGTTATATAAAATACTATTTCGATAACAATCGAATTCATATATCATCGAAATAAACATAAACAAGACCGTACAATAGCTTCCTTTTAAGCTATATATACACATCACATCATTATTTTATATTATATCTCCCCCTCACTCTCTAGTATATAGGTAGTTGGTTTTTTATACACTTGAGCGCTTACCACAACGAGAGAACAACCTGATATTACAACTTTGCAAGATTATTATAATAAAATGAAAAAAACTGTTGGAGCAATGTATATCCATATATATAAATCATTTTTAGGTAAAACCAAAATTGTAATAACATTCTTCTAGTGCAATTCTGAGATATAGGCAACTATAACTTCATGCTTATTTTCACATTCTCACATATAGTTTACATGACATTGAACATGAAACGATGGATTGTTTTTTTAATTTAAATTTAAACATCAATTTAATATACCATGTTTTATTTATGTATTTAACTTTAATGGCATTCACTCCAAAAATACCCAATGGGTTAAATTAGATGGAATATTGTTTTCAAAAATTTAAACACTTATCTAATGCACCCCATTTATATATGTACTTAACCTCAAGACATTTACCTTAAAAACATCGAATGGTTAATTTAGACTATCCTCTGACAACACCTGTCATTAACTACACACTCCCTATAAAAAGGCAGTAACTTTATGTAGTAAGCATCTTGATAAAGGCAGCTAACACTGCCGAAATGCGTAGATTTGCTTACTCCTGTCATTTGAGAATTTATTATTGATAGTGTTATAATCCACAGGTTCATCTCTATCTCTATGATAAATATAGAGAGAAGACATATGAATAATTTCTGTGTGTAACCAATTATCCATTAAGGCTATTGAACTGCTGAATTGTTCTATTGGCACAAAAAACAGGTTCATTTCTATCTCCTTGATTCAACACTGAGATCGATGTATGAATAATTCCTGCGTGCCCCTTTGTTTCTTTTTTGCTCCCACCATAGCCCTATTAAACACAAAAAGTGGGGATAACAACTAAGTGCTTAGGAGCTTCTTCAAAAAGACAAGTTTCACGTTCCAGAACGGATATAAAACAAGACGGATTAACATTTCATAGGATCCAGAGCTGCTGATAAAACAAACCTGCTAAAAAATCTGGACAGATTATTGGACACTGGACATTCGCAAGTATTGCTACTAACTATCACATAATCAACTACACTTTGATATAACTATAAAATTGGATACATTTTTCAAATTCGCTGTGTCTAAACATACTACAGAGATTGGAGGAAATATAATAGTCAGGTGACGTGACGTCACACCTCACGATCCATCACTCACAGTTACTCCTAACGGCTGAACAGATCAGACGCCTCCACCTAATACTGTGACCAAACATCTCATTGTTTAATCAAAATACTGGTAACATTTAGCCGAGTTAAGTTTACTGTGCTAAGAGCCTTTTACCTTTATCAAGTTTGTTCATATATATTTTTACGGTACAATCAGGGAATTTTTATAAATTTTATATCGGCCGTTTTTTTCCTGTTTTTTAATATGATCAGTATGTTTTACTGTTTTTGATGCCGGCATCTTATGTAATTGTGTATATACTAACATATTTTGTATGTGTTAACAAGTTATTCATCTAAATTGTTATATAAATTCTTTTTTAGTATCATTGGGTCCTCTTGTTATTTCATTTTATCTATATAATAATCTGGTTGGCTCTATTTTGCGTGAGCGCTTATCCCACACCATTTCTCACCTCTTTGTCTAACAGTCTGTAATTGGAGATTTTATCAGACCACATTAGGGATTTAAGCACAAAAACCTTTTCTCTGACTAGCACTCACACCACCCTTTGTTTGTCTGTTTATCCTATAAATCTCTAGGTGTTTGAAGTAGCTTGTCACTCACTAAGAAAAACATTTTAAACACATTAAGATTTATATTTTAAAAAATTGTTCACAATATATACTTTTTATATATTCATTTATATATGATTTTCTAAACACTGCATTTGCAGGCACATTTTTTCTGAAATATAAAAAACTTTTTTATTCACAAATAATGGAACTATTCTCCTTTAGAGAAAATATGTTATCAGAAATCCAAACCAATAATTTTGAAACACTAGAATCACCACCATTGGATGATATTAATTTACACAACACCTGTAAGGAATTAGAAGATACACTCCTAAAGGAAATTAAATATTCAGTTGAATTATCATACACCCAGAAATATATAGAGTCAAAAATGGTTCCTAGAGGACTAAGACTAAAAAAAGATTGTACTTTTGAATTGAATGAAGATTTAGCAACTGAGTGGTATAGCACTTTAGAAAATGCATCACTAGATCTGTTAAAAATATTAATTAAATCAAGAAATCGTTCTCTAACTTTAATAAAAAATGACATTGATACATTTAAAGATAAACTAAAACCGTTTACTAACGACAAAGAATATATAAATAAACAACAAATCATGATTAAAAATATCATGGAATTTAAACAAATGTTACAAACAGGTAAAAATAATAAATTTAAAAGAGACATGGATGATTATAAAATTGCTAATAAACCTGAGAATAGTCAAATAACCACAGAAATAGAAGAAGATGAAAATGACATTATTCCATGCTCATCATCCACAATAGATCAGACAACAAAATCCTTCACTAATAAAGACCCACAAAACACTCAAATCAATGCATCCATTTTTAGTAAACATAAAATAATAAAAGAAAATAAAACAACATCCAATAAAGAATGTACTAACACATATACTGACAATAATTATAACTACAATAGAAATCATAATTTTCAAAACAAACCTCACCCTCAAAGGAATCAATTCATATCTGATAACAATAGAGGCACTAATAATAATTTCTATACATCAAATAGAAATCACTATAATGATAGAAATGATTATGATTACAGATCCAATCAGCAACAATATGATCAAAAATTTAGAAATAACCAATATCAGGATAGAGCTCATTACAATAGATCATATTCAAATATGCACTACAGATCCTATCACAATAGATATCGTGATTCAGGAAACTCATCTTCCAATAATTATAGAGAAAGAACAAATACTCACAATTGGAGAATTCCCTTATCAAATAGTTTTGAACCTTTGTCAGACATCCATGATAATTCTGAGAATGTTCCTTTCCAAAAAACAAATAGTCATTTTTTAGGACACACTCCACAACATACAGGACATCAAAAAAACACAGTAAGAACACAAAACTCCATTTGGGGAACACCAAAAGGAAAAAGAGAAAGAGAGGGAGAAGAGGGAGAAAACCCACAAAAAAGACTAAGATAATTATTCCAAAAACTGATCAGAATACTGGTATATTCAATTTGAGTAAATATAAATTAAATATGGAGGAAGAAAGAGTTCTAAAGAAAGGTTTAACCTTTGCACCAATGTGCAAAATGAACAAATTCGAAACATTAATAAACGTAAATCAGTTTGTTCGCAAATTAACTTTGAAAAAATACTTCCTAACTACTCCACTCACTAGAACACAAAACACACATAGCAAATATATACATTCTAATCTAAAAGAGAAATCAACCTTCTACCCTATGCAAGAAAAGGGAGACTTTATCAAAAATTTTGAAATAAATGTTAAAGAAGATTTAGAGAAA
Source organism: Bombina bombina (assembly GCF_027579735.1). NCBI lineage: Eukaryota > Metazoa > Chordata > Amphibia > Anura > Bombinatoridae > Bombina > Bombina bombina. The sequence goes on from NC_069502.1 coordinate 1,134,499,911, forward strand.
TTAGAAATCAACAACAAAATAAAAGACAATCTGAAACCGAATGAACGTAAAACATTAAAATCATTACAAAATAATAAAGAGATTATAATAAAACCCGCCGATAAAGGCGGGGGTATTGTAATTATGGATGTACAATACTACCTGGAAGAATCATATAGGCTTCTACATGACAACACAACTTATACTAGTCTTATAAACAATCCAATAGAAACTCAGAAGAAGAAACTTAATTTGCTACTAGATAAGGCAAAAACATCAGGAGTGATTACAGATTCAGAATATAACTTTCTTAAGGTTAATTTTCCAAAAAACCCAACATTTTATTTTCTGCCAAAAATTCATAAACATCTCACCAAACCCCCTGGATGCCCCATCATATCTGGTATAGAATCAATATCCTCCAACCTTTCCCAATACGTTGATCATTACCTTCAAAATTATGTTACACAGTTACCATCACATTTAAAAGATTCCACTAATTTTTTAAATATATTAAACGAAATCAAATGGCAAAATAATTATATAATGGTCACTTGTGACGTTAATTCGTTATACACAAACATTAACCATAATTTAGGGCTCAAAGCAATTGCACACTATCTGAATAATGATCCCAATCTATTATATGAACAAAACAAATTTATTTTAGATAGCATTGAGTTTATTTTAAAAAACAACAGTTTCATGTTTAATGACAAATTTTACCTCCAGACCAGGGGTACCGCTATGGGCACAAGGTTCGCTCCCAGCTATGCGAATCTATTCATGGGATTCTTTGAAGAAACTTTTCTATCCAATGATCTATGGGGAGCGAACCTTGTGCTCTATAAAAGATTTATTGACGATATCTTCCTGGTCTGGAGGGGTGACTATGACATTTTAGAACTATTTCTTGAAGACATGAATACTAATGATGTAGGCCTTACTTTCACTCATGAACATAGTACTAGATCAATACATTTCTTAGATATTGAGGTAGAGATAGTAGAGAACTCAATCAAAACCAAAACCTACTTCAAAACTATAGACTCAAACAACTTCATACATTATCAAAGCTGCCACCTGAATAGGTGGAAGGATAACATTCCAAAAAGCCAGATGTTAAGAGTTAGAAAAAATTGCTCAGACATAGAATCTTATGATTCACAATGTAATATTTTACTAAATAGATTCACAGACAAAGGTTATAATCAGAAAAAAATCCTAGGCACCATAACTTCTGTAAGAAAAACTGATAGATCTATTTTATTACAAAAACAACCAAACAAAAGAAAAAATGTATATACAAATAATTCAATGCCTTCTAATGGCCATAATTTTATTCCCTTTATAACTGAATATAAGTCAAATCACAAAGAAATAAAAACCATCCTCCAAAAACACTGGCACTATATTAAAAAGGATCCCATATTAGGAACTACAGTTAAAAATCACCCAGATCTTATCTTTAAAAAGCTAAAAATCTCAAAAGCTATTTGTCACCAAGTGAATTCAGAATAAAAAACGATTATTCAAAAGATATGAATCTAAAGAAAGAACAAATTTTTGGATTCTATCCATGCCACAAGTGTAAATCCTGTAAATATAGTAGTAAAATCAAAAAGATAACATTTATTAACCAACAGGCCACATTCACAATTAAGGATACTATAATATGCAATGATTCAAATATAATTTACTGCATAAGATGCTTGTGTAATTTATTTTATATAGGTCAAACCAGTCGCACATTCAAAGATAGGATGAGAGAACATATCTGGAATATAGAACATAAAACCACAAAAACCATACTTTATAAACATTTCACTGAAATACATCATGGAGACCTTAACTGTTTTCAATGTTGGGGAATGAAAAAAATTAGACCTAACAATAGAGGGGGAAATATAGAAAAGGTACTCCTAAAAAAAGAAGCAGAACTCATATTCGAATATAAAACAGTACACCCAATGGGATTAATAGTTCCTTTGACCTCAATTCTATCTTATAACCAGTTACCAGATTAACCCCTTAATGACCGAGGACGTGCAGGGTACGTCCTCAAAAAAAAGGCAGTTAACGCCTGAGGACGTACCCTGCACGTCCTCGGTGTGGAAAGCAGCTGGAAGCGATCCTGCTCGCTTCCAGCTGCTTTCCGGTTATTGCAGTGATGCCTCGATATGGAGGCATCCTGCAATAACGCTAGATGGCCATCCGATGCAGAGAGAGCCACTCTGTGGCCCTCTCTGCACCGGACATCGATGGCCGGTATCGTTGGTGGGTGGGAGCCGACTTGGGAGGCGGGTGGGCGGCCATCGATGGGCCGGGTAATGTAGAGGGGGGCGGGATCGGGGGCAGAGCCGATGGGGGCGCGCACGGGCGCGCGTGCACGGGGGCGGCGGGCGGGCGCATGCACGGGGCGGGAGCGGGTGGGAACGCTACACTACAGAAAATATAACTGTATAAAAGTTTGAGAAAGGGGTATTTTAATGGGAAAAAAAATATAAATCGAAGGTATCTAGGAGGGGGTGGGGGGTTGGTCTTTGGTGGGGCAGGGTGCTACACTACAGAAAAGGGGAAAAATTTAAAAATCACCAATTTTATTCTAAACTGGGTACTGGCAGACAGCTGCCAGTACCCAAGATGGCGGCCATTAAGACAGAGGGGGAGAGTTAGAGAGCTGTTTGGTGGGGGATCAGTCAGTTTGGGGGCTAAAGGGGGGTCCTACAGAGCAGCATATGTAAATATGCCTTTTCTTTTTAAAAAAAAAAGCCCAAATATAGCTTTTATTTTAGTACTGGCAGTTTCTGCCAGTACTTAAGATGGAGGGGACAATTGTGGGGTGGGGGAGGGAAGAGAGCTGTTTGGGAGGGATCAGGGGGTCTGATGTTTCAGGTGGGAGGCTAAGCTCTACACTAAAGCTAAAATTAACCCTGCAAGCTCCCTACAAGCTACCTAATTAACCCCTTCACTGCTAGCCATAATACGTGTGATGCGCATTTAGCGGCCTAAGTACCAAAAAGCAACGCCAAAGCCATATGTGTCTGCTATTTCTGAACAAAGGGGATCACAGAGAAAAATTTACAACCATTTATGTCATAATTGCACAAGCTGTTTGTAAATAATTTCAGTGAGAAACAAAAAGTTTGTGAAAAAGGGAACTTTTTTTTTTATTTGATCGCATTTGGCGGTGAAATAGTGGCATGAAATATACCAAAATGGGCCTAGATCAATACTTTGGGTTGTCTGCTACACTAGAATAAAGCTAAAATTAACCCTACAAGCTCCCTACAAGCTCCCTAATTAACCCCTGCACTGCTGGGCATAATACACGTGTGGTGCGCAGCGGCATTTAGCGGCCTTCTAATTACCAAAAAGCAATGCCAAAGCCATATATGTCTGCTATTTCTGAACAAAGGGGATCCCAGAGAAAAATTTACAACCATTTATGCCATAATTGCACAAGCTGTTTGTAAATAATTTCAGTGAGAAACCGAAAGTTTGTGAAAAAGTGAACGATTTTTTGTATTTGATCGCATTTGGCGGTGAAATGGTGGCATGAAATATACCAAAATTGGCCTAGATCAATACTTTGGGATGTCTTCTAAAAAAAAATATATACATGTCAAGGCATATTCAGGGATTCCTGAAAGATATCAGTGTCCCAATGTAACTAGCGCTAATCTTGAATAAAATGGTTTGGAAATAGCAAAGTGCTACTTGTATTTATGGCCCTATAGCTTGCAAAAAAAGCAAAGAACATGTAAACATTGGTTATTTCTAAACTCAGGACAAAATTTAGAAAATATTTAGCATGGGTGTTTTTTGGTGGTTGTAGATGTGTAACAGATTTTGGGGGTCAAAGTTAGAAAAAGTGTGTTTTTTCCATTTTTTTCTCATATTTTATAATTTTTTTTACAATAAATTATAAGATATGATGAAAATAATGGTATCTTTGGAAAGTCCATTTAATGGCGAGAAAAACGGTATATAATATGTGTGGGTACAGTAAATGAGCAAGAGGAAAATTACAGCTAAACACAAACACTGCAAAAATGTAAAAATAGCCTTGGTCCCAAACGGACAGAAAATGGAAAAGTGCTGTGGTCATTAAGGGGTTAAACAAAATAGTTGAACATACACTTTAACTACATCTGTTATATAAAATACTATTTCGATAACAATCGAATTCATATATCATCGAAATAAACATAAACGAGACCGTACAATAGCTTCCTTTAAAGCTATATATACACATCACATTATTATTTTATATTATATCTCCCCCTCACTCTCTAGTATATAGGTAGTTGATTTTTTATACACTTGAGCGCTTACCACTACGAGAGAACAACCTGATATTACAACTTTGCAAGATTATTATAATAAAATGAAAAAAACTATTGGAGCAATGTATATCCATATATATATAAATCATTTTTAGGTAAAACCAAAATTGTAATAAAATTCTTCTAGTGAAATTCTGAGATATAGGCAACTATAACTTCATGCTTATTTTCACATTCTCACATATAGTTTACATGACATTGAACATGAAACGATGGATTGTTTTTTTAATTTAAATTTAAACATCAATTTAATATACCATGTTTTATTTATGTATTTAACTTTAATGGCATTCACTCCAAAAATACCCAATGGGTTAAATTAGATGGAATATTGTTTTCAAAAATTTAAACACTTATCTAATGCACCCCATTTATCTATGTACTTAACCTCAAGACATTTACCTTAAAAACATTGAATGGTTAATTTAGACTATCCTCTGACAACACCTGTCATTAATTACACACTCCCTATAAAAAGGCAGTAACTTTATGTAGTAAGCATCTTGATAAAGGCAGCTAACACTGCCGAAACGCTTAGATTTGCTTACTCCTGTCATTTGAGAATTTATTATTGATAGTGTTACAATCCACAGGTTCATCTCTATCTCTATGATAAATATAGAGAGAAGACATATGAATAATCCCTGTGTGTAACCAATTATCCATTAAGGCTATTGAACTGCTGAATTGTTCTATTGGCACAAAAAACAGGTTCATTTCTATCTCCTTGATTCAACACTGAGATCGATGTATGAATAATTCCTGTGTGCCCCTTTGTTTCTTTTTTGCTCCCACCATAGCCCTATTAAACACAAAAAGTAGGGATAACAACTAAGTGCTTAGGAGCTTCTTCAAAAAGACAAGTTTCACGTTCCAGAACGGATATAAAACAAGACGGATTAACATTTCATAGGATCCAGAGCTGCTGATAAAACAAACCTGCTAAAAAATCTGGACAGATTATTGGACACTGGACATTCGCAAGTATTGCTACTAACTATCACATAATCAACTACACTTTGATATAACTATAAAATTGGATACATTTTTCAAATTCGCTGTGTCTAAACATACTACAGAGATTGGAGGAAATATAATAGTCAGGTGACGTGACGTCACACCTCACGATCCATCACTCACAGTTACTGCTAACGGCTGAACAGATCAGACGCCTCCACCTAATACTGTGACCAAACATCTCATTGTTTAATCAAAATACTGGTAACATTTAGCCGAGTTAAGTTTACTGTGCTAAGAGCCTTTTACCTTTATCAAGTTTGTTCATATATATTTTTACGGTACAATCAGGGAATTTTTATAAATTTTATATCGGCCGTTTTTTCCTGTTTTTTAATATGATCAGTATGTTTTACTGTTTTTGATGCCGGCATCTTATGTAATTGTGTATATACTAACATATTTTGTATGTGTTAACAAGTTATTCATCTAAATTGTTATATAAATTATTTTTTAGTATCATTGGGTCCTCTTGTTATTTCATTTTATCTATATAATAATCTGGTTGGCTCTATTTTGCGTGAGCGCTTATCCCACACCATTTCTCACCTCTTTGGTTATTTAAGATCTAGCACAAAACAATGCAAATTTAAGACAATAGATAATAACAAGTCACAGTCATGTGATCAGGGGGCTGGAAGAAGGTTTCTAGATACAAGGTAATCACAGAGGTAAAAAGTATATTAATATAACTGTGTTGGTTATGCAAAACTGGGGAATGGGTAATAAAGGGATTATCTTTTAAAACAATAACAATTCTATGGTAGACTGTCCCTTTAAGAGGTATTACAAGGCTTGTATTTAGAATGATCAAATACTTAGGAATGGGTTAGCAAGCACTGCAGCCTAAGCCAATGCCAATTTTTATGGAACTTGTCAAGGAGATAGATTTGCTGGCTAGAATTTTTGCTTTTATTTGGTGGTAATTCAATCAGTAGATACAGTTATAAAGTTATCAAGCATCTACAGTGAAACATAGGTGTGCAGTAATGGTAGTACTATAAACACAATAATAATAATATACCCAAAGATGTGATATGTAGATCACACAAGGTAACACATTATAAAAGTATATTCTCTTTATGGTGCATGGCTTCAGCTGCTTTAATCACATTGTAGTTTATTTTCTGCACCTTGCATCCATTATTATATCTACTTCTAATTTAAATATATTCTAAGCTTTTGTTATTGTTGCTATGTAGTATACTGTTTTTCACTTAAACAATTTAAGTTTCCCACATATTTTTTATTTTTTTTGTATAATGAGTTTGCATTTTCAAGTGATAATTGTATTTGGAAGGCTTCATTCCTATGGATTAAAGCTTGGGGCAACCACCATGTTTATAATCTGCCACCTCTCATGGCCTAACTTCCTGTGACACCGATACAATGTGCTGTGACAGTAATTCAAACCCTCACAGCAAAGGAAACTGTTTTAATAGCATTTAAACTATCATATGGTTTACTAAAATGTAGTCCAGGGATATACCCTTTTTTAAAGCCTAAATATATATGTAAAGTATGTATAAGATACACAACTTTTCTGCCAGTGATGTCTAATTAAACTAATTTCTGTTTGCAAAATATTGCATACCATATCATTGCATTCATATTAGGTTGGAAGAATTACCTCAAATCAAAATTTAGTAACATCATAATATGTCGGTGCTAATGTCAGGGTGTTTAGTAACAACATAATATGTCGGTGCTAATGTCAGTGTGTTTAGTAACATCGTAATATGGCAGTGCTAATGTCAGGGTGTTTAGTAACATCATAATATGGCGGTGCTAATGTCAGTGTGTTTAGTAACATCATAATATGGCGGTGCTAATGTCAGTGTGTTTAGTAACATCATAATATGTCGGTGCTAATGTCAGTGTGTTTAGTAACATCATAATATGGCGGTGCTAATGTCAGTGTGTTTAGTAACATCATAATATGGCAGTGCTAATGTCAGTGTGTTTAGTAACATCATAATATGGCGGAGCTAATGTCAGTATGTTTAGTAACATCATAATATGGCGGAGCTAATGTCAGTATGTTTAGTAACATCATAATATGGCGGTGCTAATGTCAGTGTGTTTAGTAACATCATAATATGTCAGCGCTAATGTCAGTGTGTTTAGTAACATCATAATATCGTGGTGTTAATGTCAGTGCGTTTAGTAACATCATAATATGGCGGTGCTAATGTCAGTGTGTTTAGTAACAACATAATATGGCAGTGCTAATGTCAGTGTGTTTAGTAACATCATAATATGGCGGTGATAATGTCAGTGTGTTTAGTAACATTATAATATGGCGGTGCTAATGTCAGTGTGTTTAGTAACATCATAATATCGTGGTGCTAATGTCAGTGTGTTTAGTAACATCATAATATGGCGGTGCTAATGTCAGTGTGTTTAGTAACATCATAATATGGCGGTGCTAATGTCAGTGTGTTTAGTAACAACATAATATGGCGGTGCTAATGTCAGTGTGTTTAGTAACATCATAATATGGCGGTGCTAATGTCAGTGTGTTTAGTAACATCATAATATGGCGGTGCTAATGTCAGTGTGTTTAGTAACATCATAATATGTCGGTGCTAATGTCAGTGTGTTTAGTAACATCATAATATCGTGGTGTTAATGTCAGTGCATTTAGTAACATCATAATATGGCGGTGCTAATGTCAGTGTGTTTAGTAACAACATAATATGGCGGTGCTAATGTCAGTGTGTTTAGTAACAACATAATATGGCGGTGCTAATGTCAGTGTGTTTAGTAACAACATAATATGGCGGTGCTAATGTCAGTGCATTTAGTAACATCATAATATGGCGGTGCTAATGTCAGTGTGTTTAGTAACAACATAATATGGCGGTGCTAATGTCAGTGTGTTTAGTAACATCATAATATGGCGGTGCTAATGTCAGTGTGTTTAGTAACAACATAATATGGTGGTGCTAATGTCAGTGTGTTTAGTAACAACATAATATGGCGGTGCTAATGTCAGTGTGTTTAGTAACATCATAATATGGCGGTGCTAATGTCAGTGTGTTTAGTAACATCATAATATGGCGGTGCTAATGTCAGTGTGTTTAGTAACATCATAATATGGTGGTGCTAATGTCAGTGTGTTTAGTAACATCATAATATGGTGGTGCTAATGTCAGTATGTTTAGAAACATCATAATATGGCGGTGCTAATGTCAGTGTATTTAGTAACATCATAATATTGTGGTGCTAATGTCAGTGTGTTTAGTAACATCATAATATGGCGGTGCTAATGTCAGTGTGTTTAGTAACATCATAATATGGCGGTGATAATGTCAGTGTGTTTAGTAACATCATAATATCGTGGTGCTAATGTCAGTGTGTTTAGTAACATCATAATATGGCGGTGCTAATGTCAGTGTGTTTAGTAACATCATAATATCGTGGTGTTAATGTCAGTGCATTTAGTAACATCATAATATGGCGGTGCTAATGTCAGTGTGTTTAGTAACATTATAATATGGTGGTGCTAATGTCAGTGTGTTTAGTAACATCATAATATGGCGGTGCTAATGTCAGTGTGTTTAGTAACAACATAATATGGCAGTTCTAATTTCAGTGTGTTTAGTAACATCATATTATCGCGGTGCTAATGTCAGTGTGTTTAGTAACATCATAATATCGCGGTCAACAAATGTAATTTTATAAACTAAAGATAGTATTTATTTATATTTTCAGTTTAGGACAAAAATATTTTTCATTATGGATAAGTGGCTCAATGTAGACAGAAGAGGTAAAAATACTGGTGACAATGCGACAGAGTCTTCGCTACCAGGTTGTAGCACACTGAAAGTGACCAGAAAATGAAAATATGATGAATCATTTTTGCAATATGGATTTACTTATAATGATCATGATGGTGTGGGAAAACCTCTTTGCCTAATTTGTAAGGAATTTTTGGCTGCGGAGAGCATAAAACGAGCCAAACTAAAAAGACATCTTTAATACCAAGCATGCAGCGTACTGCAATAAACCAAAGGAATATTTTGAACGCCTTTTAAAATTTTCAAATAAAGAAAAAAAATCTTTTGAGACATTTGTTACTGTCAACGAAAAGTATTTACTTGCATCTTACGAAACTTCTTATTTAATTGCAAAAATTTAAAAACCCTACACAATAGGTGAAGATCTCGTGTTACCTGCTGCTATTAAAATGTCAGAAATAGTTCATGGGAAAAAGTTTGGGGTTGAAATTCGTAAAATTCCTTTATCGAATTATACTGTTTCCAAAAGAATTTCTGAAATTAGTAATGACCAATTCCAGCAGCTTATTACCAGGCTTAAGACAGCCTGAAGTTTGCAATTCAGTTAGATGAAACAACTGATATTTCTAACATGGCACATTTGTTACTTTATGTAAGATATGTTTATGAAGGAAGCATACATGAGGAATTATTATTTTGTTGCCCTTTGGACGGACACACAAGAGGGGAAGATATATATCTTAAAGTAGATGAATTTTTCAAAAAAGAAGGGTTACAGTGGAAAAACTGTGTTGGAGTCTTACAGACGGCGCTGGAGCAATGATGGGCAGAAATGTTGGATTTTTAGCTAAAGTTAAAGCTGGTGGCAATGAACATATCACTTTTACTCACTGCATGATCCATCGGGAGGCACTTGTAGCCAAAAAATTAGCACCAGATTTAGATGTTGTGCTTCGCGATACTATCAAAATCATTAACTTCATTAAAAGCCATGCCCTTAACAGTCGTTTGTTTTCAAACCTCTGCAAAGACATGGGCTCCGATTACAAAAGCTTATTGCTACAGGCAGAGTAAGGTGGCTCTCAAGAGGGCGAAGTTTAAACAGATTATTGAAATTGAAAGATGAAGTTGTTATATTTTTGACTGAGCAGAAATTCAATTTTGTAAAAAATTTTCATGACGACTTATGGCTTTCAAAACTGTGTTATTTGTAGGATATTTTTGAAAAACTCAATGATTTAAACATGTCTCTTCAAGGAAAAAATTGTAACATATTTGTGTTAAAAGATAAAGTTGAAAGTTTTACTAAAAAAGTTAACATATGGAAGAATAGGGTGGAAAAGGGATCTTTAGAAATGTTTACAGCTACAGATGATTTTATAATTGAAAATAACCTTCCCAAAGATTTAATTGCAAGAGTTATAATTGATCATCTGAAGAGCCTGGAGACACAGTTTCAGAAATACTTCTCTTAAAATTTTGATTCACAAAAACAAAGTTGGGTTCAAAAACCATACTCAATGGAAATCGAAAACGTCAGTCATCTGCCATTTAAAGTTCAAGAAGAGTTATCATCAAGTGACACAGGTTTTAAACTTGAGTTTCAGCAAAAATCGTTAACTGAATTTTGGCTTCAGACTAAGACAGAATTTCCAACAATTTCTGAAATGGCACTAGACATACTTCTGCCATTCTGTACTTAGTATTTATGCGAAGCGGCGTTTTCAGCATTGATGAATATAAAAACAAAATATCGATCAACTATGAAAAACGTTGAAGATGCTCTACATCCTGCAGTATCAAATATTCAGCCAAGATTTAATTCTTTATGTAAAAATAAACAAGCACATCCATCTCATTAATATGCAAATTTGATTTTGTCTTTAATAAATGTTAATATTATATGTATTCCAAAGAATTGTTTTAAAATACATTTTGTAATGATTTATTATCAGTAAATGTTTGATTTGTATACCTATTTTATATACCCGGGGACACGTAAAAAATTCTGGGGTCACGAGTGGAAAAAGTTTAAGAAGGGCTGCATTAGAACATTAATATCTTTCAGGAATCTCTGAATATATATATTTTTTAGTAGACATCCCAAAGTATTGATCTAGGCCCATTTTGGTATATTTTATGCCACCATTTCACCGCCAAATGCGATCAAATACAAAAAATCGTTCACTTTTTCACTAATTTTTTCACAAACTTTTGGTTTCTCACTGAAATTATTTACAAACAGCTTGTGCAATTATGGCATAATTGGTTGTAAATTCTTCTCTGGGATCCCCTTTGTTCAGAAATAGCAGACATATATGGCTTTGTCGTTGCTTTTTAGTAATTAGAAGGCCGCTAAATGCCACTGCGCACTACATGTCTATTATGCCCAGCAGTGAAGGGGTTTTTATAGGGAGCATGTAGGGAGCCTTTTGGGGTAATTTTAGCTTTAGTGTAGTGTAGTAGACAACCCCAAGTATTGATCTAGGCCAATTTTGGTATATTTCATGCCACCATTTCACTGCCAAATGCGATCAAATTAAAAAAAACTTTAAATTTTTCACAATTTTAGGTTTCTCACTGAAATCATTTACAAACAGCTTGTGCAATTATGGCACAAATGGTTGTAAATGCTTCTCTGGGATCCCCTTTGTTCAGAAATAGCAGACATATATGGCTTTGGCATAGCTTTTTGGTAATTAGAAGGCCTCTAAATGCCGCTGCACACCACACGTGTATTATGCCCAGCAGTGCAGGGGTTAATTAGGGAGCTTGTAGGGAGCTTGAAGGGTTAATTTTAGCTTTAGTGTAGTGTAGTAGACAACCCAAAGTATTGATCTAGGCCCATTTTGGTATATTTCATGCCACCATTTCACCGCCAAATGCGATCAAATTAAAAAAAAACGTTCCCTTTTTCACAAACCTTAGGTTTCTCACTGAAATTATTTACAAACAGCTTGTGCAATTATGGCACAAATGGTTGTAAATGCTTCTCTGGGATCCCCTGTGTTCAGAAATAGCAGACATATATGGCTTTGGCGTTGCTTTTTGGTAATTAGAAGGCCGCCAAATGCCGCTGCGCATCACATGTGTATTATGGCTACCAGTGAAGAGGTTAATTATGTAGCTTGTAGGGAGCTTGCAGGGTTAATGTTAGCTTTAGTGTAGAGCTCAGCCTCCCATCTGAAACATCAGACCCCCTGATCCCTCCCAAACTGCTCTCTTCCCTCCCCCACCCCACAATTGTCCCTGCCATCTTCAGTACTGGCAGAAACTCTGCCAGTACTAAAAATAAAAGCTATATTTGGGCTTTTTTTGTTTGTTTGTTTAGCATATTTACATATGCTGTTGTGTAGGATCCCCCCTTAGCCCCCAACCTCACTGATCCCCCACCAAACAGCTCTCTAACCCTCCCCCTCTGCCTTAATGGGCGCCATCTTGGGTACTGGCAGCTGTCTGCCAGTACCCAGTTTAGTAAAAAAAAGTATGTTTTCTTTTTTTTAAATTGCCCTTTTCTGTAGTGTAGCTTCCCCACCCCCCAAGAACAACCCCCCAGATCCCTTAGATGCTTATTTCAATTTTCAAATAACTTTTTTTTTTTTGCACTTTTATCAACTTTGTTTTTCTGTAGTGTAGCGGTTCCCTCCCGCTCCCGCCCCATGCACGCGCCCGCCCGCCGCCCCCGGTGCACGTGTGCGCCCGTGCGCGCCCCCGTCTGTCCCGCCCCCGATCCCGCCCCCCTCCACTTCACTCGGCCCATCGATGGCGGCCCACCCGCCTCCCAGACTGGCTCCCACCCACCAACGATACCGGCCATCGATGTCCGGTGCAGAGAGGGTCACAGAGTGGCTCTCTCTGCATCGGATGACCAAAGAGGGTTATTGCAGGATGCCTCGATATTGAAGCATCACTGCAATAACCAGAAAGCAGCTGGAAGCGAGCAGGATCGCTTCCAGCTGCTTTCCAGACCAAGGACGTACGCCATACGTCCTCGGTCATTAACTGTATTTTTTTTTGAGGACGTATGGCGTACGTCCTTGGTCGTTAAGGGGTTAATGAAATTAGATGGGTTTGCGAGTATAATTTAAAGTTTATTAACAAGTCCAAGGATGTTAAAATTTCAACCAGGAGAGTATTTGTAATTAATTTAAGTTTAAAACCTGAAATAGAAATTAAGTTAATATGTGTAAAAAAGATTTGTATATATGTATATGTATGAAGTTTGTTGTATGGTCTTATATCACACTTGTAGGGTATATTGAATTGTACCCAATAAGAAAGCCAGTGAGGGTTTTTAAGTGAGGTGGATATCCCATCTAGTTATAAGAATACTGTTTACCCTCTTGAAAAAGTCTGCACGCTAGCAGACGAAACGCCTAGAGGATCATCAAGGCCTGTTTTTGGACGTTTGAAGCACCCGTAGCTCTGGAGGTGGAGTATCCAACAGTCACTGTCAGGAAGGAACACGGAAAGCTATACCGCAGAGGAGCTGGGATCGGTTAAAGTTTACAACAGTGAACATTAAGTACCCGAAAAAGGGAACTTTTTTATTCTGTGTTGATTTGGATGAAGTCTTCATCATTTTTTACTGCATGAATTTTATTAAACATTGTGAGTGCAATCTGTTTATTGCCTGGTATTTCGACGCTGGACTGACCGTAATAGGCAGGATCAGTCTGATATACTACAGGAAAGTTCTTCTCTGTGAAAAGCATTACTAGTCTAAAAAGCAGCACCCAGGTGGTAAATCACCATAGAACAGGCTAACAATGGTATTGAGCCAGTTGTTCGTTCCTGTGAGTAAACTTCTCTCTGTATGTATTTAGTCTCCCTATGGGAAAAAGGGGCAACCAGACGTGGACTCCTTGCTCAGTGTGCTTAGAGGAATATGGCTACACCTCAGTGACGAGGCCCAATGAAGGCCGAAACGATCGTCTGGGGTTGCTGTGTTCCTTGTTCAGAGAGGAATTGCCTGGTATTTTGGCGCTGGACTGACCGTAATAGGCGGGATCAGACTGATATACTACAGGAAAGTTCTTCTCTGTGAAAAGCATTACTGGGCTAAAATCGCCATAGAACAGGCTAACAATGGTATTGAGCCAGTTGTTCGTTCCTGTGAGTGCACTTCTCTCTGTATGTATACATGCAAACAGGTGTATAATATGTATTAATACTTTCCCCTTCTGGTGAACCGCAGCCGTGTGAATATGAAATAGATCCTTCCGCGTGCGGTCACGTGTCTCAGAGCAGCTCAGTTAGAGTCAGACGACGTGGAGGTACTGAACAACAACGACCGTTATTCAGTCAGCATCGATTCTAACCGGAGCAGCGTAGAAGACTACTTCAACTTGTTGTTGTTGGCGGCGGCGCATCTTTTTAGGTAGGTCAGTGGCGGGGACCGGGGTTGACAGACTCACTGTTCTGTTGTTGTAAATCGAAGTTTGATCATGTGATATTGTGATATTAGATTGATGTTGTCTTGTAGTGTTATGCGTAGGGTATTGGGCAGAGCTAGATTGTCATTGTTCCCTAGCTTCACTCTTGAAACTGTGACTTTTGCACAGATGGATCATGGAGAAGATGCAGAAGAAACAGTGGGTCTGAGCTTCTAAACCATGATAATAGCACAGTATCCAGAACAACCTTCTGTTAATTAATGTGTCAAGTAAAGCCAATCAAAGAGAACCATAAACCTTCACTAAAAAGTGATCTATCCCAGTTATTGTGTTTGTAGAGTTTGTGTAATACATATAGGTGTTTGTAATAAACACTATCAAGTGTATTTTCTATACCAAACACAACAGATCTATTTGAGATGACTTTATTGAGCATGTGCTCCATTCACATCATATCTAAATAACTAAAAACAGCTAAAAACAATGTATGTGCCTCAATGCAATAGCTATTAGCATGTCAAATTTTAGACACTTCTATACACCCATTTGGCTCTACATATGGATAGTTCTAATTTAGAACTTTTAATGACAAATGTACACTGGTATTACTAGTTATTGTTGAACTTCTAAACAATGGAAAAAGGTAGGAAAACACTGTAGGCTGTGCCGTGCTGTGCTTTATAGTTCCCAAGCATAATTAGTAAATTAAAGTGGGAGGTCATTAAATAAGCTTTTAGTGGCTAGCTTGTTAATAAAAGGGTATGCTGTATGGTAGTAGTAAAATACAACCCGGTTCCATGTGGAATTTTCATGTTACAGTAGCAACCTGGCAGGCTGGCACCCTGGTTTTGTCCCACTTTGTCTGTAAGAACGATAAATGCCCCCTAAGTGAAATACAGTGCATTGCATGGAATTTGCAAAGGATTTCCCAGTAACTTATTAAACTGAGCCAAAGGTGTTTCTTAATATTATGATTAGTGCTATGCATTGTGTATTGTGCTCTCACAGTTACACGCTTTTCAAAGAAATCACATGTTAAAGGGACATAAAACCCCAAATTCTTTTCTTTCAAAATTCAGAGAGAATACAATTTCAAACAGCTTTCCAATTTACTTTGATTATTGAATTTGCTTTCTTTTCTTGTTATCCTTTGCTGAAGGGTTTATCTAGGCAAGTTCAGGAGCAGCAGAGAACCTAGGTTCTAGCTGTTGATTGGTAGCTGCATATATATATATATCGATTTTGATTGGCTCACCCATGTGTTCAGTTAGAAACCATTAGTACATTGTTTCTCCTTCAACAAATGATACCAAGAGAATAAAACAGATTAGATAATAGAAATAAATTAGAAAGTTGATTAAAATTGTATTCTCTATCTGAATCATGAAATATTTTTTTTGGGTTTCATGTCCCTTTAATATCAATTTATCAAATCCTATTTTGATAGGCTTGTAACAGAGGGCTTTTGCAGGTGTAATGTAAAAATATTAACATGGCTTATTCATGATATTATTTTTATGGTGTTGCTCTTTTTACTATGAAGAAGATATCTACAATGCACATTGATGATAATAATGAGATATATATTAGTTAATAAGTATATGAATCTTGTATATGAATATTCTTTTATAGCCAAGATTCCCTGAATTTTAGCACTGCATGTTCTCCTTGTATATAGTATGAATTGATTTAGGTAGGTGTCAGAGACTGTCAGTGGCGGTGGCGGGCCTCAGCCTTTTATAGTGACTCCTGAGCCTGCTGGGGCCCTGGGACAATCTTTTATTTTAGGCGGCAGTGCGGCACTAAGTTGAAGTTAGATAACTTGAGTTGAACTTGAACTTATACATTTATTACAAAGAACTTGCAGCCTCGCTGCCAAAATAGTCAAGTCACTTCCCTTGACTATAGAGGCAGCGAGGCTGCAAGTTCGTTGTAATAAATGTATATCAAGTTGACAAGTTCAACTCAAGTTATCTAACTTCAACTTAGTGCCGCCTAAAAGAAAAGAAAAGATGGCCCAGGGCCCCAGCAGGCTCAGTCACACGACAAGGAAGTTGGTTTCTTATTCAAGCTGTTTCTTATTCGTGAAATTCTGTTTCTTATTCATGGAAGTTGGTTTCATATTCAATTTTTTTTTAAATAAAAAAATAGGTTTTATTAAAATAATAATATGATTCATATAAATGTAGTTACATAGAGGTGAAATCTCTTTATATAACAGATATACAAACTTGAAAAAAGGGCATACGTTGGCACCACTACAAATATTACTATTTTGAATAAATAACATATATTTTTTTGGCCACTGATTTCAGTATGAATATATACAGGGTAGATCCCCCTCCATGCCATGCAATTGTTTTTAGCCTGGCCCAATGGTGTTTTGGGCACAGAAATTGATGCCATCCCTGGCATAGGTGACATAATTCTCAATTTTGAATAAGTAACAGATATTTTCAAAGGGTTAATAACTATTGGGCCACTGATTTCACTATGAATATATACAGGGTAGATCCCCCTCCATGCCATGCTATTGTTTTTAGCCTGGGCCAATGGTTATTAACCCTTTGAAAATATCTGTTACTTATTCAAAAATGAGAATTATGTCACCTATGCCAGGGTTGGCATCAATTTCTGTGCCAAAACACCATTGTGCCAGGCTAAAAACAATTGCATGGCATGGAAGAGGATCTGCCCTGTATATATTCAAAGTGAAATCAGTGGCCCAATAGTTATTAACCCTTTGAAAATATATGTTATTTATTCAAAATAGTAATATTTGTAGTGGTGCCAACGTATGCCCTTTTTTCAAGTTTGTATATCTAATTGTTATATAAAGAGATTCCACCTCTGTGTAACTACATTATATGAATCATATTATTATTTTAATAAAACCTATTTTTTTATTTTAAAGTAAATTTAAAGCAGTCTGACAAAAAAATTGAATAAGAAACCAACTTCCATGAATAAGAAACAGAATTTCCCAAATAAGAAACAGCTTGAATAAGAAACCAACTTCCTTGTCGTCTCAGTCACTATAAAAGCTGTAGCCTGTTTTTGGTTATTTACTACTACTAGTAATAATTATTATTAAATCAAGTCACCCATTTTATGTAACCTCTCACCTATTGAGTCAGCTCAAGAGGGATCTTGGGGCTGCTAAGAACCCCAAAATTACTGAAATCCCCCCAATTATCAATGGTGTCCAACTGTCCATATCCAAAAATTTGCAAGTCAATTTTTTGTTCTACCTAGGGAAGGCAAGATGTAAATGAGGAGAGGTGTATTTAAATAATAGGCA
This sequence comes from Bombina bombina, assembly GCF_027579735.1. Lineage (NCBI taxonomy): Eukaryota > Metazoa > Chordata > Amphibia > Anura > Bombinatoridae > Bombina > Bombina bombina. Next base: position 1,134,517,696 of record NC_069502.1, read on the forward strand.
ATATGTAGTGGAAATTATTGATACTAGTTATTTATTTGTCCAGTTTTTTAAAGTCCATAGGTTTAATTAATGTAAAATATCTCATATGCATCACTGCATTACAAATATGGAGCAGAAGTAAATAAGTGGCAGTCAAGGGGGTCAAACTGCTGTTCATTTGTGGTGCAGAGTGCAGACTGCAGAGAGACAAAATGTTGATTTTTATGTTACTAGCAGCCATGGGGTAAAATGGCTGTCACTGCTCAATTGTGAAAAATATACCTGGTTAAATGAAGAGTGGGGGCTATTGGGAGGAAGCTTTGTGTGACTCTGAGTCTGACTTATAGTGAGTGACTGAGGCTGCCAATCTATTGAATCACATTCTTTTTTTAGGTAGGTGGCGGCTGGCGGCACTTGATGAAGTTAGTTAGTTGATATTATTTATAACACACACACTTGTGTTCTTGTAGATTGTGGGGTGTCCAAACTTCTGTCTCAAAGGGCCACAAAGTTTTATCTTTTTTCTTTTTCTTCTTTTTGCTAAGATGGAGGTGAGATTTATTTCTAGATAGAAATAATACAACGTACAATAAATAGACATGTTACATTATTTTATCATCATATCTAAATATGCTCGGTGGCTACTGAGCATATTTAGATATGATTTTCAACAAAGGATATCTGGTTTTCTTCATTCTTTTTATATCCTTTGTTGAAAAGCATATCTAAATATGCTCAGTAGCTACTGAGCATATTTAGATATGAATTTCAACAAAGGATATCTGGTTTTCTTCATTCTTTTAATATCCTTTGTTGAAATTCATATCTAAATATGCTCAGTAGTTACTAAGCATATTTATATATGCTTTTCAACAAAGGATATCAAAAGAATGAAGAAAATCAGATATCCTTTGTTGAAAATCATATCTAAATATGCTCATTAGCTACTGAGCATATTTAGATATGCTTTTCAACAAAGGATATCAAAAGAATGAAGAAAATCAGATATCCTTTGTTGAAAATCATATCTAATTATGCTCAGTAGATACTGAATGGTGGCTGCATATAGATATTGGCTCACCCATGTGCAATTGCTATTTCTTCAACAAAGGATATCTAAAGAATGAAGGCGTATCCGATTCCTAGACACTGCCTCACCAGCCTCTGAAGTCACCGCACATCACTGGTGAGTAGATATTCACCTTTGTATGGTGTATTGTCTGATATTTCAGCACCACTATTTTGCACCTAGAGTTACACAACCGAGGAAGGAAAGGAAGATATCAACGACTGATACAAGCTGAACCAGCGCCTCCAGCTAGCACACCCTCTCTGTATGTATGCAATCTGTTTATGCGCTTCCTGGTGTCTTGTATTACTACACTTGTGTCTGTTTTGCGCTTTTTTCTTTTAGAGTTCAAGTTTCTACCCTGCTCCATTTTGTGTGAAGGATACATTTGGTAAAACAAGCAGCATCAGACTTTGTACTTAAGAGGATTTTCCAACCTGGACTCTGCATATTGGTAATATTGAAAATATTACATTTTTTGTATAACTATATGTAAAGTAAGTGTATATATAGAACACTGCTTAGAATTATTAAAAGTTGTCTGGGTTTGGTAGTAATGGATTATCAATTGCTTGTATCTTTTTAAAATAGTGAACATTTGAATTACTTAGAAGAAATTTTTTATGTAACAAGGGTTGTAAGCGCCAATTAGTGTTTGTGTGAGTGTGTTCATTTAGTTTATATTTGTCTTCTCCTTTAGATATATAGGTATAGATATGTATTTTACATTAACAGTATAAAATATATACAGAAATATATATTTAATAATAAATTAAAAAGTACATTATTTTCTATGTGAAGAAGATAGAAATGTAAAATATGCATAACGCACATCAGGGGTCACAATTTCGGACTAACATGGTCGGGTTAGCGCACATGAAGACTTGCTATCTTCAATGCGCGTTATTAAAATATGTTATATAGAAACTATTAAAAAAAAAATATTAAAAATGATTATACATACTGTAAAAAATATAGATATATTCTATGAATTAGATTATTTTACAGTATGTACAGTACATATATAATACAACACATAAATACTTAAATACATATTTACATACATAAATATATATATTTATATATACACCTACATATATACACACACATATTTAGACACGTCTATATATGTATATATGCGGTAAAGCTTATATAATTTATCTTTAAGCCCTTATAACTTTTTATTAAAGACAAAAGTTGAACTAATTTTCATCAGATAGTGTTTATGAGTGTAACTGAACATTTACACGTATTAATGTTGTGCTTAGTGCAGCTTTATTCTCTTCCCCTACCTTTATGCAAGCTTTGAAGTAAATTTGCTTAAATCACGATTGCGCTCGAGCGAACATGTTTACTTTCAACTCGTAATGAGTATTCTATTTCCGTCGTCTGCAAAAAGCAGGGGAAAAAAACATTTTGCTTGCGCGCTACAGTAAACGCGCCACTCGTAGACTAGGCCGCAATAGTTATTCATTTGTATATCTTTATATTTAACAAGGTGATAAAGAAGTCCATAATTTTAATGTCAACTCTTAAACCTACTTTGTAACATTGATTTAGTAAATGAGAGCAATGTGAGCGTCTTCTTTAGGAACATGACAAGTGAAGGCACCTTAGATCCATCTGGAAACCAGTTGTACGCACGTCTATAAAATGAGTCACTATACTTTAAACAGACATCTAACATTGTACTTCTATTTAACAAACTAACAGTCAATGCTTTGCTTTTATCGTCTGAAAAAAGCCAGTAAAAAGTTTACAAATTTAATGGGGATTTTCTTGTAAAATTTGTTATGTGGACATTTAGTTCAGGAATATGCTTCTCCTCTACATTACTTTGAGCCAGGAAGGTGTGGGTTTAAAAATGAGCAGTAAGGCACTTGGTTTTCTAAATGCAACTCCTTAATTTTAAAACAAATGTAGCCCTTTGGCCAGTGCGCAAGTAATAAAAAGAAAAAACAAGGAATAAACTTGTTGTCACACTTAAAGGGACACTGAACCCACATTTTTTTCTTTCGTGATTCAGATAGAGCATGCAATTGTAAGCAACTTTCTAATTTACTCCTGTTATCAATTTTTCTTCGTGCTAGCTTTATTTGAAAAAGAAAGCATCTAAGCTTTTTTTATTAGTTCAGAACCATGGACAGCACTTTTTTATTGGTGGATGAATTTATCCACCAATCAGCAAGAACACCCCAGGTTGTTCACCAATAATGGGCCGGCATCTAAACTTATATTCTTGCATTTCAAATAAAGATACCAAGAGAATGAAGAACATTTGATAATAGGAGTAAATTAGAAAGTTGCTTGAAATGTCATGCTCTATATGAATTTTGAAAGAAAACATTTAGGTTCAGTGCCCCTTTAAGAGATTTAGTTTACCACTAACAAGTTTACCACACCACTAAAAAATAACATTTACTTTTCCTTTAGTGGAGTATACAGTTTATTAATGCCTCTTTTCCCTCCCACATTAACACTCACTCCCACACAGACTTTTACACATACACACACAAACATATACACACACACATACACACACACAAACATATACACACACACACACATACATACATACACAAACATACACACACACAAACATATACACACACATACACATACATACACACACACACATACAAACATACACACACACAAACATACACACACACAAACATATACACACACACATACACACACACAAACATATACACACACACACATACACACACACAAACATATACACACACATACACTTCCACACAGTGGCGGCTCTAGACTTTGTGTGCCTTAGGCGAAACTCGAACACGAGGCCCCATCTGACAAACGCACATATACATACATACACTCATATACACACATACATACTAAAATGCATAATCATTTACCCATGTATATACACTCATATACACAGTCATTTATCCATACATGCACACACTTACATACAGTCATTAATCCATGCTTGCAGAGTCATTTATCCATACATGCACACACTCAAATACACATTTATTTACCAATATATGCACATATTCACTTACACCTAGATTACAAGCTAAACAGGGTGCAAAACTAACGGCAAAAAAGTTGAGTTATTTCACTCTCCATAGAGCTGCTATTACGAGTTACTGAAAAGATTCCTTGTGTGTGCGATATGGTGGCGTTAAGCTCCATACCGCACAAAAGCCAAGGGCTGCTTTGACGTGCTCATGAGCGCTTTCCCCCATAGACATCAATGGGGAGAGAGTGTTAGAAAAAAAACTAACACCTGCGATCGCATACATATTCAAATATACACACATACAAACACACACCCATTAGCATTCCCAAGCCCACACACACATATACATATGTAAATGTATACACATACAAACACACACCCATTAGCATTCACACGCCCACACACACATATACATATGTAAATACATACACATACAAACACACACGCATTTGCATTCACATGCCCACACACACATACACAATACAATCACACACACATTTACATTTACACACACTCACAAAAACATATTAAGACCCATACACACACATACCCATAGGCACACACATATACCAATACACAGCTACTCTATGTGTGATCACTACTCTTAACCCTAATTACCACCATCACCACTACAATTAGCTTTAAGCTACCTGGTTCCCAACAGCTCAATTAAACTTAAACTGCCAGGAGCAGACCACCGCACCAAGCACTCCAATACTCCATTGGGTGCTATTCCCATAAATTCACACACTTCCAAAGCCATGGCTCATTACCTAATTTCCCTTCTAGAATCTAACACCCAAGAATCATGCCTTCTACCCCCCCCTCTCTAAACATGTTGGACATACAACCATGGTTTTGTGTATCTACCCCAAGGATGTATTAAAAAATATGTTTTAAAGAAGCTTAGCAACAGCTTTATAAGCATGTGATAAAATAATCCAAATCGCATACCCCCCAACTGTCCCGATTTTCGCAGGACAGTCCCGATTTTGCGGTCTGTCCTCCTGTCCCGGGTTGCTAGCCATCTGTCCCGATTTGCCTCATGCATAAAAAAAAATTAAAATTCTATTGGGCCCATACTCAGAAGCAGCTGGCTTTGCTCTCACAGGGTTAGATACCTGTTAGATTCCCTGTGGAAAAGGAATGGTGTGTGAGTTAAGCAGGAGTAAGAAGGCTGTATACACTCTGAGCACGGGTAATGGTGACCTCTCTAACCTACCTCTGGTAGTGATGATGTCTAACCCCTGGTGATAATACTAGCATGCCTTCAGTTTTATACAATGATCAGTGCTAATACCAGGGTAACGAACAGTAGCAGCCACAGACTGCCAGCTAATGTTCTTGCCAACCCCAGGACCCCATACAATGAATTACAGATACCCATATATGATGTAGTGTATGTGTCTATCTGTATCCATAACTGTGTGTGTGTATCTGTATGTATAAGTTTATGCTATGTAGTATGTGTGTGTGTGTGTGTCTGCATGTATAAATATAAGCTATGTAGTGTGTGTATCTGCATGTATAAGTGCTTGCTATGAAGTGTGTGTGTATCTGCATGTATAAGTGTATGCTATGTAGTGTGTGTGTGTGTTTATCTGCATGTATAAGTGTATGCTATGTAGTGTGTGTATCTGCATGTATAAGTGCTTGCTATGCAGTGTGTGTGTATCTGCATGTATAAGTGTATGCTATTTAGTGTGTGTGTATCTGCATGTGTAAGTGTATGCTATGTAGTGTGTGTGTGTATCGGCATGTGTAAGTGTATGCTATTTAGTGTGTGTGTATCTGCATGTATAAGTGTATGCTATTTAGTGTGTGTGTATCTGCATGTGTAAGTGTATGCTATGTAGTGTGTGTGTGTATCTGCATGTATAAGTGTATGCTATTTAGTGTGTGTGTATCTGCATGTGTAAGTGTATGCTATGTAGTGTCTGTGTGTATCTGCATGTGTAAGTGTATGCTATGTAGTGTGTATTTGAGTGTGTGTACATGTATATGTGTAGCTTGTGCTACTGTGCATTTTTGCTGACTTTAAAGGCCAGAATCTAGAATATTAATGGGGAATGCAGAGAGCAGTTTTAAAGAATTTATTATTAAATGTCCAATTAAGATAAAAATATTTAGCAATGTCTTTGCAAAGGCTAATTAAATACATAGCTCACATAGCCATACCAGTGGTTTGAGCTTGTGTTTGATTTGCTGCCTAAGTGTGACTTTATTTAGAATTTTATTTATATTACTTTGGTCTTATGATTTTTTTATGCCCCGACCACCACATTGCAAATTTTTTGCCGCGGGGGTGGTGTCCCTCTTTTGAATTTTGAAATGTTGGGAGGTATGCAAATGGATCTATAACTCCAAACATACTAAAAAAGCAGTATAGATAAACTATAAAGCATAGTACAGATGCATGATAGATACTGCCTGGATTTGTAGGGAAAAAAATAAACAATAACAAAATTTGATTTAATTGTTTTGCTATAGTGCATTTTTTTTAATTTTTGTTCATGTGTTTCTTTGTCTGTGTGTGTAAATGTGTGTATCTCAGTCTTTCTATGTGAGTGCTTTTCTGTCTTTTAATGTGTGTGTGTGTGTGTGTGTCAGGAGTGTTTCTGTGCATCTGAGTTTTTTGAGTGTGTGAGTATTTCTGAGTGTCTGTTAGTGAGTATATGTTTCTGTGTGTCTGAGTATTTCTGTGTGTCTGTGAGAGTCTGTGTGCCTTTAAATGTTTGTTTGTGCCATAAAATAGGTTCAAAGCTGAATACATGTCAATAAAGATACTACTATGTAAAGACTGTGGGGCCTATCTTTCAAGCTCCGAAAGGAGCTTGACGGCACGTGTTTCTGGCGTCTTCAGACTCGCCAGAAACAGCAGTTATGAAGCAGCGGTCACAAAGACTGCTGCTCCATAACCTGTCCGCCTGCTCTGAGCAGGCGGACAGACATCGCCGGAAATCAACCCGATCGAGTACGGCCCATTGGCCGCGAGTCTGCAGGGGACGGCGTTGCACCAGCAGCTCTTGTGAGTTGCTGGTGCAATGCTAATTATGGAGAGAGTATTGCTCTCCGTATTCAGTGAGGTCTGGCGGACCTGATCCGCACTGTCGGATCAGGTTTGCCAGACCTTGTTAAATAGAGGCCTGTATGTGCAGAAAACTAGTTACTAAAGACATGAATGGAAGTATTTTTTAAAATTAGAAGTTTGCATATATCATCCCTCACTTTTTAGTGTTGTCTTTCATGATGCGATCTGCCCTCCCTTATCAAAACTTTTTTTTTAGTTTATCATATTGGGTGTCACCAATGACGACCTGCTTGCTAGAACACTTGGGAATGCACTATTGAGAACTCGGTCACACATAAACTTCACATATTCTAATGAATTATCCATTAAAAGTGTACAAATATAGTACAAAGTGACATGAAACACTTTATTGTAATATAAATTTTTTAAATATGGGGGGCGTAGCTTAGCCACGCAGGCCGATGGCAGTATTTTGCTAGAGCTCCTGAGCCCTGTGATGTAAAAAGTGTTAATACTGACCAAACAGGGTTTTTTCTAATGACCCCAGGGGCACCTATAACTAAGTGACAAGCAGGCTTATAAATATCAGGAGGGAGCAAAAGGCGATGTGAGAACGCAGCATAGGGATAAGGAGAACGCAGACATACAGCGGCCTGAAGTGCGCATCTCGGATCAAGCAGCAGTAAGCGAAGTAGCTGATTAAAAAGACTGCATCAGTATTGGGAGATACCAGTCAAGCGCACCGCAGATACAGAATAAAGACCGCAGGAACCGATCATAAGACCGGGAGTGATCTGGTCAGACAGGAGTCGGCGCCAAACAGGCATAAGAGATGAGCGGTGCTTGGAGGTAATTGGGAGAAAGAAATAAAAATAAAAAAGTGGTAGTAGATGTACTAACATCACAGTCCAGCACAACGGAGGTCAGTGCCCTGTAATAAGCTGGGGGAATAAGTACAGAGGCGGAGAGAGCGTGAATAAGACAGTTGCGGCCATTGGCCACGTAGTTACTCTAACAGAAGACGGGTCTCGTAACTGCTAAATATACCGGATCAGGCACAGAGGGAGCGTCTTTTACTTGGCACAGAGCAGATTGCAATAGCCCTCATAATCTACCTGTCTTCATACCCAATTCCCAACACTAATAGTTGATACAGGGGACACTGCCAGAGGACCTATAGCATACAGATAATCATACAACTCCAGAGGGCCCCTCTTTACGGCAGTTCAGCACCATTATTTAGTGATTAAACTAAATCTTAAAATACTCTGCTTGACACATCCAGCTCTGAAAGGAATTTCTCCTCTTTTAATACACACTGGGATGCCCAATAAAAAGCAGATCAGAGGGGAGAAAGGCAGCAGCAATAGAACATTGGGGCACTACCTTAAACCAAAAGACCCACAGGGAGCTGCACCTTTGAACCAAGATACAGCGGACCAACAGTTAATAATGGCGGAAATGAATACAGCAGACATATTATCTAGTAATTATGTTACAAAAGAGGACCTCAGCCATCTGTCATCCAAAGAGGATATTAAGATAGTAATGCATGAAGTACGCACCCTATACAAAGAACTGCTTAAAGACATATCTACAATAAAAGACAGAATTACAGTGATTGAAGATGATCAGACTATGACTTCCAACTCTTTGGCACAACTCACCACTAAGGTGTCCCCTCAAGATGGTCTAATACAGTCATTGAATGATAAAATAGAGCACCTAGATAACCGCAGTCGCCGAAATAACCTGAGAGTGAGAGGGGTGCCAGAGTCCATATCACCTACTGCTATAGAGGGATATCTTCAAAGTCTATTTAGGACTGTCAAAGGGACTCCCAGCTCAACTGATATACCTATCGAGAGAGCACACAGGGCACTGCGACCTAGGCCACCTCCTAAAGCACCTCCGCGTGATATTATTCTCAGAATACTTAACTTTCAAGATAAGGAGGAAATACTACGGAACGCCCGTGCAAAACAGCCGCTTCAACACGCGGGCATCCCAGTGCAAATCTACAGTGACCTGAGCCCGGTGACATTACAAAAACGTAGATCCTTGTCACACATAACTGCAGAGTTACAGGCCCACAATATTTCATACCGCTGGGGATTTTCGGTGACAATTATCGCCACCAAAGATAACAAGACCGTGATCTACCGCACAGCAGAGGATCTTCCGCAATTCTACAAGGAACTTTCAATTAAAACACCGCAGCCAATTCTTTCTCCGGCTGCTGCACCACAATTGAACCCTGCAACGGAGGCTCAACTAAGCTTCGTCCTTCATCTTATTAGTGGAACAGTTGCAGGATTACAGGACTCACGGCCCCAGGGATATGGGGACATGTTTTCCTTACATTAGAAGAAGGAAGCCTCTTTTGGTCATAAAGTAAGACTTGGAACTTTATAAAGATGGCGCAAAAAAAATGTAATACTCCCCCTTTGAATAATAAATTGCTTAAAGGGACAGTCTAGTCAAAATTAAAGATTATTTGGGTGTAGTGAGGGCGCTAACAAGTGCTTAAGGAATTATAATCCTATAAAATTAAATTAACTTATCTAAGTGACAGATTTGCTTCAGAAATAAAAGCAGTAAAAGGCAGTGAAAAAATATATATATCTTTTACAGGTGATAATGTGAATGATCAACGATATTAAAGATGTGCGATTCTATCTTGTATAAATGATTTTAAAGTGCAACGTGCTGAGTACTCTGAATTCCTAATATAAAACAACCTGGATCCTTATATTAATCAGAGAGATGTGCAGTGAATGTTATCTTAATCTTTAAATAATAAATTGTGTTTCTTTCAGTAGTATGAGGTGTAGTTGGATATTTCAATCTAATAATCTTCCATATAAAAGTAAGTCGATATACAAAATAATGTAAAATACAATCTCTTAGGGGTACAATGTAAAATATATTTATTACAATACAATATGTTTCTAAAGGATTTTTTGCTTAGGGGACGTCTCCCCAAAAATTAGTGGTTTCAAATAACTTGATTACTTTAATATAACATTTTCCATTTAAGCAACAATGTAACAGCTAAAATTAGCGCCTGAAGTAAAAGTTTAGATACTTTTGTATAACAGAACTGTATCGCAGACAATTATTTGTTTTAAAACGGAATAAAAGTTCTTTTCACAGTCCAATATTGTGCAACAAACAGTTTGGGTGTTTAAAAGTCTCTTTGTATAGAGAAGTGATAAAAAATAATAATAAAAATCTTCGGTATGAGTTATCTTATCCTCTTGGATATTAAAAAACTTTTAAAGTCTCTTTTTAACAGAAGGTTGTTTTAAATACCTTTTAGTATGAGTACCTTTATTTTCTTATGTGATCCGCTTGTCTTGTTTACTCACTTACTGCAGTTTTCTTTCTCCTTCTTGTTTGCTTACTCAGAAGCGGTTTGTGGTTTAGAGCCGCCACATGTTTATCGGCGTCTGACGTCACTCTTGGATCTTTTTTCGGCCGATTCCAAATAGATGACAATCACTTGGCGATTCCGGTTTCTTTTAGATTCCTTTTTCAAAACCTTCCTGCTCTTAGTGCCTTGCACGCAGGGGATGTGTAGTATAAGTAGATGGAATTTGCAATGTATAATAGATGCAAATAGAAAATAACCCGGGTTATAAAGTTGTAGTGGTGGTATCAGGATGCAGGGCTTGCAGACCTTAGATACTTTTAGAAGTCACTTGAAGTCACAAGGGTCGACGCGTTTCGCTCTATACAGAGCTTTTTCAAGATACCTGTGACTTCTAAGTTCAGTCTTTTAAATGTGGTGCCTTAATCTGATTGCTGCATCACAACTGAACCCTGCAACGGAGGCTCAACTAAGCTTCTTCCTTCATCTTATTAGTGGAATAGTTGCCGGATTACAGGACTCACGGCCCCAGGGATATGGGGACATGTTTTCCTTACATTAGAAGAAGGACGCCTCTTTTGGTCATAAAGTAAGACTTGGAACTTTATAAAGATGGCGCCAAAAAAATGTAATACTTCCCCTTTTAATAATAAATTGCTTAAAGGGACAGTCTAGTCAAAATTAAAGTTTCATGATTCAGATAGGGCATGTCATTTTAAACAACTTTCCAATTGACTTTTATAATTACATTTGCTTTGTTCCCTTGGTGGTATTTTTTAAAAGCTAAACCTTGCTACGCTCAAACTGATTTCTAAACCGTTAAAACCTGCCTCTTAGCTCAGAGCATTTTGAAAGTTTTTCACAGTTAGACAGTACTAGTTCATGTGTGTAATATAGATAACATTGTGCTCACTCCCGTGGAGTTATTTAGGAGTCTGCACTGATAGGCTAAACCGCATGTCTGTCAAAAGCACTGAGATAAGGAGGCAGTCTGCAGAGGCTTAGATACAAGGTAATCACAGATGTAAAACATATATTAATATAGCTGTGTTGGTTATGCAAAACTGGGGAATGGGTAATAAAGGGATTATCTATCTTTTTAAACAATAACAATTCTGGTGTAGACTGTCCCTTTAAGCTTAAGAAATATCCACAGTTTTGCTTCCTGCCGAATAATACTCAGGTAAGAAAGTAATGAAAACATATCTGGCCAAGGCTTTGACCCTGCCTGGCTTAGATAATAGGGTATTATTTGTTTCAGATTATGTATCAATATGATTCTGTTTTGGAGGTATTGGTTGGTTGGATAAATATGCAGCACAAAGAATACAGAATATGTTTTAAATCATCCACCATAGCCAACCAAATGCAGTGAACTTTCTAAAATGCTGCATTGGACTAATTACTGGGGTTAATGCCCAATGTATCAAGGTTTACTGTTGTTATTGTATAAGTAGTTAGCACAAGTTTAGTTAAAAATGTTATGTTGTATTTTGCCTGTTCATTACATGGTCAGGCAAGTGTTTCCAGATTACTGTCACTTTAATATATCACTGAACCTATGGGTTCTCCCTGGTATAGGGGATAAATATAATGGTAAATGAATATCCCGTTTGTTCTACATTGAGACAAGACTTCTCCTTGTCTCATGATCTACCAAATACTATTGCACAACACGTATGCATCACGGGGACACACCCCCATTGATACTTTCTGTTTCTTTTCCTTTACTAAAATTTTGTGACACACCACCGGGTATCTCTTTTCATATTCACCTGGGTGGTTTTCCTCTCCCCCTCTCATTTTAGAGTTCACTCTGGTATACACTACAAGATTTTCATCTGACACAGAACTTTGCTATTAGCTACGCACTACCCCCCTGATAACCACTATCTGATATCACTCCCACCTTGCATAACACCCTATTTCCCTCCCCCCTTTTTTTTCTCACTGAGGGAACCGAGAGCTACACACACCACAGATTTAGCTCCTGGCCATGTCGACCTTTAGGAAGAAGGTGAACCCTTAACATGTCATATCATTAACTACAATAAATGTAAAAGGACTAAACAGCCCAGGTAAACGATCGATTGTCTCAATAAATATGGTCATTCCATTCTCTTTTTGCAAGAAACGCACTTTCAAAAGGGCAAAGAGCCTAATTGGAACAATCCGAAATATCCCTCAATGTATTTTGCCTCTAATACCAAGAAGACGAATGGTGTGGGGATACTGCTCTACAGGTCCATATCCTTACAGCCATCAACAATAATCAAAGACCCTGAGGGTCGGTACATTTTAATTGTAGGCCTCCTGTTTGGTAGACCTATCACTCTTCTTAATATCTACGCCCCCAATACGGCACAGCACCGTTTTATTAAAAAGATTTCACACCTTCTATTAGATCACCATAAGGGGATGGTGCTGTTGGGTGGCGACTTTAAATTCTCCCTTAAGCCACTCTTGGACACCTCTAACTTGGTGGCTAGCATCCCTAAAAATATTCTGAAGTCAGCTAAAAGCTCCATTACTGACCTTAATATGCACGACATATGGCGCACTCTACACCCCGTGACGAGAGATTACACATATTACTCCAGTGTTCACAAAAAATACTCTCGTATTGACTACATATTCACTGATTCGGTTGGTCTTTCATCAGTGAGCAATTGTGAGATTGGATCGATAACATGGACAGATCATGCCCCGGTTACCTGTTCAGTGGTTTGGCCTGAAACACCTTTAACTGAGTTTATATGGAGACTGGACGACCACTTACTAACGGACCCGCTTACTACAGAAACCATAGGTATAACATTAACTGAATTTTTTACTTTAAACACACACACCGACACTTCTAGTACTAACAACTGGGAAGCACATAAGTGTGTTGTAAGAGGGGAGCTCATCAAAATTAGAGCAAAAAAACTGATTGACAAAAGACGGCAATATGACAAATTACACTCCAGTATACATCTCCTGGAAAAAAAACACAAAACTGACCCGCAGAATCCCTCTCTTTGGGCACAATTGACTCATACAAGAAAGGAACTCAGGGACCTCATTATGGCAGACTCACAGAGATAGTCCCTATACCTCCGTCAACTATATTACGACGAGGACAATAAACCAGGCAAACTCTTGGCCAGAACTGTGCAACGGAAAAAATATAAATCATTCATTCACTTAAGACGACCGACTCAAAGGAGATTAAAGATAGCAAGGGTATAGCCAACTTATTTTCAACAAAACTACCAGTCCCTTTATAATTTAGATTTGCCTATAAATACACTTGCTAACTCACAATCAGACACTAAACAATCTTTAATAATGGATTACTTAAGAGACCTGCCTCTCAATACCCTTTCAAATGAGGAATAGACCACTCTTGACCTACCCATTACAGAGAAAGAAATAATGCAAGCCATAAAATATCTGCCATCGGGGAAATGTCCCGGACCTGATGGTTTTACCCCCAAGTATTATAAAACATATAAAACTCTCCTGGCCCCTCATCTCATCACCCTCTTTAATGAATTGACCATTACTAAAAAGCTACCACGGCAGATGCTTGAAGCACATATTTCTGTATTACCCAAGCCAGGTAAAACCCCAAACACTCCGAGCAATTTCCGCCAATTTCCCTATTGAATACGGATATAAAAATCATGGCGAAGGTATTGGCCAATCGTTTTAATAACATTCTCCCTAAATTAATTTCCACAGACCAAGTGGGCTTCGTCCCCGGTCAAGAGGCCAAAGATAACACTATCAGAATACAACATATTATAAACTATGCAAAGGCTGATTCCCTTTCTCTCTCACTTTTATCAACAGACATGGAGAAGGCCTTTGATAGGGTGGACTGGCTTTTTCTTAGGCAAGTGTTAACTAGGATGAACTGTGGGGAACCTTTTTTGCATATGGTCTTCTCGCTCTACTCCAACCCAAATGCTAGAGTAAGAGTTAATGGTGGGTTATCTGACACATTTGATATAAACAACGGAACCAGGCAAGGCTGTCCGTTGTCGCCACTGTTGTTTGTGCTATCATTTGAAGCCTTGGCCCAAAGAGTGTGTATTAATGATCAGATCACGGGAATAAAGACAGGTAAAATCGATAACAAACTAATGATGTATGTTGATTACATACTTTTTACCTTATCTAATGTAGAAGTTGCAGTCCCAGAATTACTTGAAGAACTACAAGCATATGGCCGAGTTTAAAATTTTCTAAATCTGAGCTTCTTAATATCTCTTCTCCCCCACAGATAATAGACAAATTGGTTTCGGAACACCACCTTACGGTAGCCAAAGATAGGCTTAAATAATTAGGTATATATATCACTAAAGACCCAGGGATCCTATTTTCAAATAACTATATCCCTCTGAAAGATGAGATTGTGCAAGATTTGGGTTCCTGGAACAGCAAACCACTGTCGTGGTTGGGCAGGGTGGGACTCATCAAAATGAACATTCTGCCCCGTCTGCTGTATCTTCTACAAACTTTGCCAATACCTATGCCCCCAAGGTTCATAACACAGCTACAATATATCATAGACAATTTCATAGGAGGAGGCAGGAGAAACAGGGTGAGAAGACAGACTATGTGCTTGCCCGGGGGGAGAGGGGGACTGGGAGTTCCTGACATAGTCCTTTATAAGAAGGCCATAGCCTTACAACACATAATAGAATGGAGCCACAATCAAGAACATAAGGCCTGGGTCCAATTAGATAATGTCATATTGAACAGGGGTAATGTGGCAACTTTGGCATGGATGGAACCTAGAAAACGCCCAGACACTATATCTCAGTACCCATCTATAATGGAGACCTTTAGGGAGTGGGACAGATTACTTGCCACAAACTCACACATATCATCTATCTACTCTCTGCTGCTCCCCATCAGAGAAAATCCAGACTTACCTACTCGTACCACACAAACATCAGCAAGACCGATATACAGACTTAGAGACGGTACACTGCATTTTGCTATAGACCAGGGAAATATCATGTCCCTTGAGAAACTACAATTGTGGGATAAAGCGCTATACCCCAATTGGTTGTCAAGAACACAGATTGTACATTTTATTGTTACTCACAAATATAAACATAAATTGCATAGGGAACTTACCCCTTTTAAAACGTTATGCACACAACCCATACCACCAAGACATACAATCTCTATACTATATAGACTCCTTCTGCTCCAGGATGAACACACACTACCAACATACACACAAGCCTGGAGTGCCGGAAGTGGTATGGAATATGACTCAAGAGTGTGGCGTAACTCCTTCCAGCGTGCAACGAAGGCCTCTTCGTCAGCCGGTATGCTGGAGGTGCACTTTAAACTATTAAGTCGCTGGTATTTGACCCTCTCGAGACTTCATAGATCTGCTGCGCATATCAGTGACAGGTGCTGGAGGGGATGCAGACAAAGGCGAACCATGTATAAAATTTGGTGGACATGCCCTATTCTTGCGGACTACTGGAAGGGTGTGTTCTCTTCAATGTCTACAGTTATTGACTCACCACTAGAGCCTGCCTTCAGTGCCCTCCTATTTTTAGACATACCAAAACTACAGAATGACATTAAAAAATCACTTCTACTAATTATGATTAACAGTGCTAAAAAATTGGTACCTAAGCACTGGAAATCCAGCTCCCCCCCCCCACATTACTAGAATGGCGCTCCCAGACAGACGACCTGATGAGACTAGAACACTTTCACTATTTAAAGACAGGCCAAATGGAAAAATACCAAGGGATGATGGACCTGTGGAGTGGTACTACAGCTTAGGGGCGGTTTTAATCAGATACCACCAATATTGCCCTGAACTGGATATGCGTACAGTCCCGTTATTCACTTATAATATTAACCGTAGCTCTCCCCCAGATTACCCCCCCTTTTCCCTGTCCATTTCAGTTCCCCCTCCCCTTGCTTTTTTCTTATCTATATCTCTCTTTCCCCCCCTTTATTAAGTCAGCCACGAGTCCCTGGATATAATAAGGTTCAGTAGTTCTTTGGAATACTGTGAGCTATTATTACTGACTTATCAACAGATTAATACTGTACATTGCTCTAACCAAATGAAGATGCTGGTTTTGTTTGTAACATGCTGATTCTGTAAGATTGTTTATGTGAATATTTCTTCAATGTTGTAATCTTTACTTCTCTAATAAAAACCTTTAAAAAAATAAATAAATAAAAAATGTTTAAATATGGGTAGTAAAAAGAACTGTACTATACTTATTTTGTCCCATTTTCCTGTAATTTAACTCAGAAAATTGTGTTCTTATAAAGTAATGGGCACTGCCATGTTGAAACCTAGGCTTACCTTTTCTAATATTTTCTGCTAATGAAAATTAGAAGGTAGATAAAGTGGTTAATTTATCAAATTCCAGACAGGCAAGGTTTTGAGTTAGGAACCTGTCTACCCAGCATATACCATTGCCCAAGTGATTGCCCCGTCTCCACATGCCATGTTCTCGTACAACCATTTGTACAAGAGCAGGGCTTGCCAAATATCCCAGTCAGATCTCACCAGGATCATTTAACTCTGCCACCTCAAGGGTCTTAAGACACAGCTGATACTTTACTAGTTTTGCAGGTCTACTCAACATCACATTTTATTAAAAGTACATTACAGCATTACAGAGATTGAAACTCACACTTTTTAAATCAATATTTAAAAAAACTAATATAGACAATGATCTCACATAAGGTGTGATCCTGTTTAAAAGTTCAATAATATAAGCTCAAGCACTCAAGAAAACACTGTCATAAACGTGTTTTATGAAGGTACAGCCCTGTTTGAAAACCTGTTCACCAAGAAACACTTCTATTTAAAAGGCACAATCTCATTTGAACATCTTTGCAGCTACAATATTTCATTGGAGAGGTTTCACATTTAACAGTTTCAGTACTGTTTAAATTCAGTTTAAGAATATGAGTATTAGTATTAATATTAGAGGTTATTTGTATAGCGCCAACAGATTCCGCAGCGCTAAGTAATAAAAACCTGTAGTGGTCTTCTTGTTTTCAGATGTAAATTATGCAAAACTGGAAAAAAGTGCTATCAAATCAATAAAAGTAAATGTTAAAAAAAAAATTACTTTGAAATATTAAAAGTGTCAATATAGTTGATGAGCAAACATGTTCAGTTTACCCATCATGCCTACATAGAAATGGCATTAAGATTGTTTAGCTATCGATTCAAACTATAATAGATCTCACACTGAACAAAGAGGTTAAAGTGATGGTAAATGTTTGCAAATGTTAATAATGGTTTATGGCATAAAGCATTGTGAAAACTGTAGTCGCTATGTTTTTTTAAAAATATAATATCACATTATTTAGATATCTACTTACTTTATATTAAACTCTGGCATAGATACGCTCCACCCCCCTTCTACTGCCTTACTCTAGCAGTGCGGTGTTGAGATCGGGCATCCGTGTCTTCAATATTGATAATGCGCATGTGTTGCCTGTATGCTAAGAAGCAGCCTGACGTTGTTAACCCATGCGCAGAAGATGTGTTATTTTTTTCTGAGTGATACATTCCAAAATGCCACGAATATGACTGGTGAAGGCTAAAAACGTCATTAAGAAAAAAAAAATTCTAAGTGTCAGGGCTGCCGGAGCGTGCAATACAAAGGGAGCTGTTTCAAATACTGAGGTAAGATTGCAAATCTAACGTTTTCATGAATTAAAGGGACACTCAAGTCAAAATGAAACTTTTATGATTCAGATAGAGCAGCAATTTTAAACAACTTTCCAATTTACTTCCATTAACAAAATGTACACAGTCTTTTTATATTTACACTTTTTGAGTCACCAACTCCTACTGAGCATGTGCAAGAATTCACAGCATATACGTATATGCATTTGTGATTGGCTGATGGCTGTCACATGATAGGGGGAGTGGAAATAGACCTAACTTTGCAATTTATTTAACAAAAATCTACTACTCATTTGAAGTTCAGACTAAGTGCTATTGCATTGTCTTCTTATCATGCATTTGTTGATTATGCAAATCTACAGTGTTGACTGGTCCTTTAAACTACTATTATTTTTTACCCTTACATTAAATGGTAAAGAGTACTATTTGTGAATTTACCATCACTTTAATTGAAAAGAAATGCACTGTAACCTTAAAACGTATGAAAGGGCTATTGTATATGTCAGTTTAGGGTGACCTCCCAGTTTCTATCCTGATAACAAATACTTAATACATGAAAATACCTTTTTGGGAACTTTTCTAGTGAAAACATGTTTGCGACTGTCACTACTACTTTTAGCGCACAGAATCATTTTATATAGTTTTCACTCAAAAACAAGCTTTTTAATGTCACTCTAAATCTAGTTTCATGGAAACAACATAGATGTTTTAAACATTTGTTAAATAGGCCTGCACAAAAAAGGATGCTGTGATATATAATTCTGGGTACAAAAATAACTTGCATAAAAAACATCCAACCAATTTAGACATAATAAATTATCTCACATATGACATCATACAACTTATAGCAGTGATCTCACCCCTGACATGGACTGAAATTTACACTAGTCTGGGATTGGAAATAAAATAATAAGGGACAATTAAGACATTTATTTTGGCATGTACCATTAAAGGAACAGTAAATTCAAAATTAAACTTTCATGATTTAGAGAAAGCATTGAATTTAAACAACTTTTTCTTTTACTTCCATCATCCAATTTGTGTTTTTCTCTTGATATCTTTTGTTGAAAAGTATACCTCAGTAGTCTCAGGAGCAGCAACTACTAATAAGAGCTAGTTGCCCATTGGTGATTGCTGCTTCAATAAAGGATACTAAGAGAATGAAGCAAGTATGAAAATAGAAGTAAATTGGAATGTTGTTAAAAACTGTTCTATCTGAAGCATTTCATAAAATACCCTCTAAACTAAACCTTTACACATATGTTTTCTACACTAAACCTTTACACTTATCTTCAATATTTACACAACTAATATTCGGCTAGATTATGAGTTGTGCGTTAGGGTAAAAAAGCAGCGTTAAGAGGTCCTAACGCTGCTTTTTTACGCCCGCTGGTATTACGAATCTTGAAGGTTTAGGGGCACCGCACACTTCTTTAGCTTTACCGCAAAACGACTTACTTAAACTTCTTAAAGTCTTTTTTCTATGGGACTTCCATAGCGCTGATATTACGAGTCTGTCCTGGGAGGCCAAAAAGTGAGAGGTACACCCTACTCCGTCAAGAGTCCTAACGCATTCTTAAGTCAGTAGTTATGAGTTTTATGGTACAACGTCGTAACATAAAACTCATAGCTAAAGTGCTAAAAAGTACACTAACACCCATAAACTACCTATTAACCCCTAAACTGAGGCCCTACCGCATCACAAACACTATAATGAAAATTTTAACCCCAAATCTGCCTCTCTGGACCGCGCCGCCACCTACATCATATTTATGAACCCCTAATCTGCTGCTCCCAACATCGCCGCCACCTACAT
Source organism: Bombina bombina (assembly GCF_027579735.1). Taxonomy (NCBI): domain Eukaryota; kingdom Metazoa; phylum Chordata; class Amphibia; order Anura; family Bombinatoridae; genus Bombina; species Bombina bombina. Next base: position 1,134,537,646 of record NC_069502.1, read on the forward strand.
TATATTTATTAACCCCTAATCTGCCAACCCCAACATCGCCGACACCTACATTATAATTATTAACCCCTAATCTGCCGCTCCAGACACCGCCACCACCTACATTATATGTATTAACCCCTAATCTGCAGCCCCTAACATCGCAGACACCTACATACTATTTATTAACCCCTAATCTGCCGCCCCCAATGTCGCCGCAACTATGTTAAAGTTATTAACCCCTAAACCTAAGTCTAACCCTAACACCCACTAACTTAAATATAATTTAAATAAATCTAAATAAATATTCCTATCATTAACTAAATTATTCCTATTTAAAACTAAATACTTACCTGTAAAATAAACCCTAAGCTAGCTACAATATAACTAAGAGTTACATTGTAGCTAGCTTAGGCTTTATTTTTATTTTACGGGCAAGTTTGTATTTATTTTAACTAGGTTGAATAGTTATTAAATAGTTATTAACTATTTAATAACTACCTAACTAAAATGAATACAAAAGTACCTGTAAAATAAAACCTAACCTAAGTTACACTAACACCTAACACTACACTATAATTAAATAAATTAACTAAATTAAATACAATTACCTAAATTAAATTAGCTAAAGTACAAAAAAACCCCACTAAATTACAGAAAATAATAAACAAATTACAGATATTTAAACTAATTACATCTAATCTAATAGCCCTATTAAAATAAAAAAATCCCCCCCGAAATAAAAAAACCCCTAGCCTAAACTAAACTACCAATAGACCTTAAAAGGGCCTTTTGTGGGGCATTGCCCCAAAGTAATCAGCTCTTTTACCTGTAAAAAAAATACAAACAACCCCCCCCAACAGTAAAACCCACCACCCACACAACCAACCCCCCAAATAAAATACTATCTAAAAAAATCCAAGCTCCCCATTGCCCTGGAAAGGGCATTTGGATGGGCATTGCCCTTAAAGGGCAGTTAGCTCTATTGAAGTCCCTAACCTAAAAATAAAACCCACCCAATACACCCTTAAAAAAACCTAACACTAACCCCCTGAAGATCGACTTACCAGGAGACATCTTCATCCAAGATGGGCCGAAGTCCTCAACGAAGCTGGGAGAAGTCTTCATCCAAGCCGGGCGAAGTGGTCCTCCAGACGGGCAGAAGTCTTCATTCAGACAGCATCTTCTATCTTCATCCATCCGGCGCGGAGTGGGTCCATCTTCAAGACATCCAACGGGGAGCATCCTCTTCATCCGGAGTCTTCTTACTGAATGTAGGTACCTTTAAGTGACGTCATCCAAGATGGCATCCCTTAGTTTCCGATTGGCTGATAGAATTCTATTAGTCAATCGGAATTAAGGTAGAAAAAATCAGCCAATAGGATTGAGCTCACATTCTATTGGCTGATTGGATCAGCCAATAGGATTGAACTTCAATCCTATTGGCTGATTGCATCAGCCAATAGGATTTTTTCTACCTTAGTTCCGATTGGCTGATTCTATCAGCCTATCAGAATCTAAGGGACGCCATCTTGGATTTAGGCTAGGGTTTTTTTTTATTTTGAGGGGGGGCTTTTTTATTTTAATAGGGCTATTAGATTAGGAGTAATTAGTTTAAATATCTGTAATTTGTTTATTATTTTCTGTAATTTAGTGTTTGGTTTTTTGTACTTTAGCTAATTGAATTTAATTTAGGTAATTGTATTTAATTTAGTTAATTTATTTAATTATAGTGTAGTGTTAGGTGTTAGTGTAACTTAGGTTAGGTTTTATTTTACAGGTACTTTTGTATTTATGTTAGCTAGGTAGTTATTAAATAGTTAATAACTATTTAATAACTATTCTACCTAGTTAAAATTAATACGAACTTGCCTGTATAATAAAAATAAAGCCTAAGATATCTACAATGTAACTATTAGTTATATTGTAGCTATCTTAGGGTTTATTTTACAGATAAGTATTTAGTTTTAAATAGGAATAATTTAGTTAATGATAGGAATATTTATTTAGATTTATTGTAATTATATTTAAGTTAGGGGGTGTTAGGGTTAGGGTTAGACTTAGGTTTAGGGGTTAATAACTTTAATATAGTGGCAGCGATCTTGGGGGAGGCAGATTACGGGTTAATAAATATAATGTTGGTGTCTGCGATGTTGGGGGCAGCAGATTAGGGGTTCATAATCATAAGTATAATGTAGGTGGCGGTGGTGTCCGGAGCGGCAGATTAGGGGTTAATAATTATAATGCAGTTGTCGGCGATGTCGGGGGGTGGCAGATTAGGGTTAATTAGTGTAAGATTAGGGGTGTTTAGACTCGGGGTTCATGTTAGGTTGTTAGGTGTAGACATAAATTTTAGTTCCCCATAGGAATCAATGGGGCTACGTTACTGAGTTTTACGCTGCTTTTTGGCACTGGCAGGTGTTAGACATTTCTCAGCCGGCTATCCTCGTTGATACCCATGGGGAAATTGTGCACGAGCACGTACGACCAGCTCACCCCTGACTTAAGCAGCGCTGGTATTGGAGTGCGGTAATGAGCAAAATTTTGCTCAATGCTCACTTCTTGCCTTTTAACGACGGGTTTCTGAAAACTCTTAATGCCAGCGCTGCAGGTAAGTGAGCGGTGAGACAAAACTGCTTGTTAGCACCGCATAGCCTCTAACGCAAAACTCATAATCTGGGCCATCATTTGTAAAAACACATCTGCATACTAATTTCAGGATGATCATTCCATGCCGTCCTAAAGGAGTTTAAGCCCATCGCTTTTAGGACGGCATGAAATGGCGAACCTTGGCACTCCAGATGTTTCAGAACTACATTTCCCATGACAGCAAATCTGTACTAAAAGGTAATGCAAATATTCATTAAAGTGTCAGTAATACTAACATTCCCTTCCATCCCTGAAGCATTGATATATGTTTGCATGAATAGACCTGTTAGTATGGATTTCATTGTCATGCCCTTGGGTACATTTACATAGTGTGCCCAGGAAAATCACTGTTGAGAGATGGTGAATGTTCCGCATTTGTGGCTCATATTTTGGACGCTGAACTTTAAAAAAAATAAAATAATAATAATGTAATACACTTTAATATATTTTTATTTGCAGTGAGCTGCAAAGTGAATGATATCATAGCCTTAACCCCATTAGGCTCAGAAATGCATATTTTTTTATTATATTGTTTACTTAAAGGGACACTCAAGTCAAAATTAAACTTTCATTATTCAGATAGAGCAGCAATTTTAAACAACTTTCCAATGTACTTCCATTAACAAAATGTGCACAGTCTTTTTATATTTACACTTTTTGAGTCCCCAGCTCCTTCTGAGCACGTGCAAAAAAATCAAAGAATATATGTCTATGCATTTGTGATTGGCTGATTTCTGTCACATGATACAGGAGTAGTGAAAATAGACATAACTTTGAAATTTGTCAGACAAAAATCTGCTACTCATTTGAAGTTCAGACTAAGGGACCGATTTATCAAGGGCCGAATGGCCCCTGATGCCCCTGTTTCCGCGCGAGCCTTCAGTCTCGCCGGAAACAGCAGTTATGAAGCAGCGGTCTTAAGACTGCTGCTCCATAACTGGTCCGCCTTCTCTGAGGCTGCGGTTTGCAATCCGCCAGATCCTATATGATCAGGTTGATTGACATCCCCTGCTAGCGGCTGATTGGCCGCATATCTGCAGGGGGTGGCACACAAGCAGTTCGCCCGAACTGCTTGTGTGATGTTAAATGCCGACAGCGTATGCTGTCAGCATTCAGCGATGTCTGTCGGACATGATTTGCTGCAGCGTATTATGTCGGACAGACATTGATAAATCGGTCCCTTAGTTCTATTGCTGCCTTTTTATCATCCATTTGTAGATTATGCAAATTTACTGTATTTACTGGTCCTTTAACCGTAACAAATAAAATCATATCTCATCACTTTAACATCATGTCACTCAACTAAGTAAATATTAAGTTAACAATGCCAATGTGCAAATAATGATTTTTTTATTTCCCTTGTAAGTGAGACACCTCAACATTTATTCCCATATTCTACACGCTGAGAAGAACACACGGCTTTGTTGTTTTTTTCCAAAAATCTGTACAAAGAAACCTTGTACTGCTGACAGATTTATGTGTATTTGCCATGGATTCCACATTAAGCTTTAACGCTCTAATATCATTGCTATTTCTTTTGTTTGTGATCCAAGATGTTCCTTTGTTGAAGTGTTCTGCTGTGCGTAAATATTCCATCATAATTACTGAGAGCTTTATATCTTGCACTGAAAACAGATGGCTCAAATAGCTATAATTGGCTTTATGATTTTTCAGGAGACCCATAATGATTGTAAACCAATTAAAAAAAAAAATATCTTAAAACAATATCTCAAATTTTGCTGCAAATTTTTGTACGCAAAACTGTGTCATTTGAAAAGACTGAAAATGGGATATGTTCTGTCAATCAATCCAAAAACCTAAGAAAACAAAATAACCAAACCCTTAAACAGATATGAATCAGTTTGTAATTATAATAATAAAATGATTAATTATGTGTAGTAATAAAAAAAACGTGCAGTACCTTCCTAATTTATTTTGCCCTCTTTAATTGTATATTAACTTTAACAATTTAGTTTTTCTATTTCTGATAATTGTAAGTGCACACTGCAGACTTCACAAGCCTAATCCTGCTTCATAACTGTCCCTAACTGGACTCTGCAGAGGTGATAAGATACTGCGAAAGAATGCAAGTTTTTCTAACAAAATGACAATGACTAGTTCTATCTACTCCAGTAAAACGTTCGGATTTGGTCCTCCAAATAAGTCGTATGATGGATGGAGTTTGGCAATTGAAAAACACTTGCAGAAAACAGGGAGTTCACATAATCTAAAAATGTTTAATCCATTGACTTGTTAATTTATTGCATGACTACAGAAAAGTAATCACAGGGGGGCGGACAGCAATTACCCCGATCAGATACAATGATTAGGATAGAGCATGCAATTTTAAGCAACTTTCTAATTTACTCCTATTATCAATCTTTCTTTGTTTTCTTGAGAAAGCAAGAATGTAAGCTTAGGAGCCAGCCCATTTTGGTTCACCACCTGGGTAGCGCTTTCTGATCGGTTTCTAAATGTAGCCACCAATCGACAAGCGCTACCCAGGTGCTGAATCAAAAATGGGCTGGCTCCTAAGCTTACATTCTTGCTTTTTCAAATAAAGATACAAAGAGAACGAAGAAAAATTTATAATAGGAGTAAATTAAAAAGTTGCTTAAAATTGCTTGCTCTATCTGAATCACGAAAGTTAATTTTGACTAGAATATTCCTTTAAGAGAAAAAAGAGGGTTTAGTATCAACTTTTGCCAAATTATAGCCTCTAAGCATAAATATAAGGATCAAAATGTACCGGGGTTGTTAATATTGATTCATCTGTTATAAGGGTGATGATTCTATAAATTGTGGGAGAGATTCCCATACAGATATGTCGGCATTTAACATTACACAAGCATTTCTAGTGAAATGCTTGTGCAATGCCGCACCTTGCAGATTTGCGGTCAATCGGACGCTAGCAGGGAGTGTCAATCATCCCGATCGTATCTGATTGGAATGATTGCTGTCTGCCGCCTCAGAGGTGGCCGATAAATTAAGGAGCAGCGGTCTTAAGACATACGCTGTTTCTTAACTTATGTTTCCGGCGAGCCTCATGGCTCGCATGGCAACTGCTGCATTCGCAGCATGTTAAATCGGTCCCTAAAAATAAAAATCTTTCCCTGATGCAGAGTTAAAGGGAAAAAACAATATATGATTTGTATAGGAAAAATATACTGAACTTGATGTATAAATATGAGTACCAAATAACTAAAAGCATCTTTAGCACTGGGTTGTGAAATAGGTTTTTTTTTTTTATGTTGATATACACAGTGATTTTATAGCATATATTACACTTGGACCAAATATCCACAAAATAAAGAGATTCACGCGTCCCTTTAAGACAGTGTTCCAGTCCTGCCATTATTCATCTTTTAATGCATTTTTTTACCTTTGATATACAATATTTTAAAAAACATCTGGATTTCTTACATCTGATGCCAAGAAAAGCATTTTTCCAAGTAATATTGAATGACTAATTAAACCCTACTTACTAGTATTAAGATTAAATACCCTCTAAACCAATTAACTCATTAGTCACTAATATGCCGCACCTCAAAAAGTCCTGAAAACTCATTGTTATAATCAACCAAGAGATTGGGGAGGACTGATATTAAATCTGCCATGTGGTGAAGTTTTAAATTGGTGGGGCAGAATTTTATGTGCCCCTCATAATATTTTGCTATTTCCATAACCTTAGTAATTTGTTTTTAACACAGGAACCAGACATTTCATTATTATATTAGCTAAAACATATTTGGCATCATATTAAATTGTCATGATTCAGATAGAGCATACCATTTTAAACAACTTTATTTCTATTACCTTATGTGCCTTGTTCACTTAGTATCCTTTGTTGAAATGCATATCTAGGTAGGATTAAGAACATCAATGCACTACTGCAAGCAACCTTCTGATTGGCGGCTGCACATATACTCCAATTGTCATTAGCTCACCCGATGTGTTCAGCTAGCTCTGAGTAGTGCATTCTTGTTCCTTCATCAAAGGATACAAAGAGAATTAAACAAATTTGATAATAGAAGTAAACTGGAAAGTAAATTAAAATTGTGTGCTCTGTTTAATCGTGAAATAAAGATTTTGGATTTATTTTCCCCATAAAGAACCGCATGATGATAGTATTTTATCAGAAATAAATAACTTTCACCTAGATTACGAGTTTTGCGCTAAACAGGGTGCGAAACTAACCCCCCAAAAATTGCGTTATTGTACATTCCATAGCGCTGCCATTACTGAAAACCCTCCTTGTGCTGTGCGTTATGGTGCGTTAAGCTCTATACCGCACAAAAGCCAAGGGCTGAGTTTACCTGCTCTAGCACGCTTTCCCCCATAGACATCAATGGGGAGAAAGTGTTAGAAAAAACTAACATCTGAAGTGCGGAATGGCAATCGCCGTAACGCAACCCCATTGATGTCTATGGGGAAAGAAATTTACACTTAAACCTAACACCTTAACATAAACCCCTAGTCTAAACACCCCAAATCCGCCACCCCTGACATCACTGACACTAATAAAAGTTATTAACCCCTAATCCACCGCCCCTGACATCACTGACACTAATAAAAGTTATTAACCCCTAATCGCTGCTCCCTGACATCGCCGACACTAATAAAAATTATTAACCCTAATCCACCGCTCCCCGACATTGCCAACACTAATAAAAGTTAATAACCCCTATTCCACTGCTCCCTGACATCGCCGACACTAATAAAAGTTATTAACCCCTAATCCGCCGCTCCCCAACATTGCTGACACTAAATATAATTATTAACCCCTATTATGCCACTCCCCGACATCGCAGACACCTAAATAAACCTATTAAACCCTAAAGTGCTGCCCCCCCCACATTGCAAAACACTAAATAAAACTATTAACCCCTAAATCTAACACTCCCCTAAATTTAAATTTAAATTAAAATATAACTATCTTAAAATATATAAATTAACCTAACACAACTATTCTAATAAAATTTAAAAAACTACAAATTAAAAAATCTAAATTACAAATTAAAAAACCCCTAACACTATGAAAAAAATAGAAAAAATCTAAAATTACAAAAAATAATAAATGAAATTATCAAAAATAAAAACAATTACACCTAATCTAATAGCCCTATAAAAATAAAAAAGCCCCCCAAAATAAAAACACCCCCTAAGCTATAATAAACTACACAATGCCCTTAAAAAAAACCTAAGCTACCCATTTCCCCTAAAGGGGCATTTGTATGGGCATTGTGCTTAAAAGGGCATTTAGCTCTTTTTCACTGCCCTTAAAAGGGCATTCAGCACTTTTACACAAAGCCCTAATCTGAAAAACCCCCACCCCCAAACGAAAAATTAATACCTAACACTAACTCCAGAATATCTACTCACGGTTTCTGAGGACCAGACATCTATCTCCATCCAGGGGATGCAAAGTCTTCATCCAGGTGGCGACATCTTCAGACATCGCGGGGGCATCTTTTATCTTCATCCCGGCGGCACGGAGCGGAGCTATCTTGGACCGGCGATGATATCCTGCACAGAGCGTCCTCTTCATAAGGTCACCGCCATACACTGAAGTTGAATGCAAGGTAGCTATTTTATTACCTTGCATTCCTAATGGCTGATTTAATTCTTCAAATTCAAATCAGCAAAAAGGATGAGAGCTTCTGAAATACTATAGGCTGTTCAAAACAGCCAATAGGATGAGAGCTACTGAAATCCTATTGGCTGATTTGAACAGCCAATAGGATTTCAGTAGCTCTCATCTTATTGGCTGTTTTGAACAGCCAATAGGATTTCAGAAGCTCTCATCCTATTGTATTTTTTTCCAGGTAAAAGAGCTGTTTAACTTAGGGCAATGCCCTATAAAGGGCCCTTTTAAGGGCTATTGGTAGCTTATTGTAGGTTAGGGGGGTTATTTGGGGGGTCTTTTTCATTTTTATAGGGCTATTCGATTAGGTGTAATTGTTTTTATTTTTGATAATTTTGTTTATTATTTTTTGAAATCTTAGTGTTTTTTTGTTTTCGTAATTTTAGTGTTTATTATTTTTTTGTAATCTTAGATTTTTCCAATTCTTTTCGTAGGATAATTTTTTTTTTCATTTGTAATTTAGGTTTTCAATTTTTTCGTAGTGTTAGGTTTTTTTAATATGTAATTTAGGTTTTTTAATTTGTTATTTTTTTTAATTTTATTAGAATAATAATGTTAGGTTAAAGGGACAGTAAAGTCAAAACTAAACTTTCATGATTCAGATAGGGCACGCAATTTTAAACAACTTTCCAATTTACTTTTATCATCAAATTTGCTTTGTTCCCTTGGTGGTATTTTTGAAAAGCTAAACCTAGCTAGGCTCAAACTGATTTCTATACAGTTGAAAACCGCCTCCTAGCTCAGAGCATTTTGAAAGTGTTTCACAGTTAGACTGTGTTAGTTCACATGTATCATATAGATAACATTGTGCTCACTCCCGTGAAGTTATTTAGGAGTCTTCACTGATTGACTACACTGCATGTCTGTCAAAGGCACTTAAATAAGGAGGCTGTCTGCAGAGGCTTAGATACAAGGTAATCACAGAGGTAAAAAGTATATTAATATAACTGTGTTGGTTATGCAAAAATAGGGCATGGGTAATAAAGGGATTATCCATCTTTTTAAATAAGAAAAATTTTGGTGCAGACTGTCCCTTTAATTTATAGTTTAATGTTAGGTTTATTTTTATTTCACAGGTAAGTTTTTATTTATTTAAATACAGTTATATTGTAATTTTAATTTAAAGTTAGGGGGGTGTTAGGTTTAGGGGTTAATAGTTTAATTTAGTTCTTATGACCGCTGCTTCTTAACTTCCGCTTCAGGAGGACCTGAAGCGGAGTGGGTAGGAAGCAGCATACTAGGTAAAGTATATTTAAAAGACAAATATATTTCCACCAATTGCAGCTTTTTACCAGCATGCCACCGCAATGATCAAGTATTTATTTTGTTTGGGGTAGGCTTAGAAGCGTCACTTTTCTAACTTAAATTCCTTTTCTTTTCTTTTTTTTCAACCCTGCAAACCATTCCGATTATCCTAATAAAATGACGGAATTTTCTGGTGAAATGCTTGTGCAATGCCGCACCAATCAGCCGCTAGCAGGGGCTGTCAATCATCATAAAAAAACCATAGAACACCAGCGAGTCAGACAGATAGCGCTTAAGGTAAAAAGTCAATATTTATTAATACAAAAAGATGCTTAAAATCCATACGTTGATCTCAGCTCATTCCTGTGATTGACTTACACGTTTTGGCCCCCTGGCCTTATTCATAGACATAAGAATATCTTTTAGCTGCCCTCCTTATATACATAATAGCCAAAATGGCTTGTAGGAATTGCTGGGATCTTATTCGCTGAAACGTTAATGCTCAATTTGGAACCACTCGTGAGGTTTTAACCTTTTAGTTGCCAATTTTGCCATGTTTGGATTGGATCGGGATGGTTTCAATCCGCCAACTAAAAGTTGGCGGACAAGTTAAGGAGCAGTGATCTTATGACCGTTGCTTCTGAACTTCCGTTTCAGGTGAGCCTGAAACGATTGGGTTCCAAAGCAGTATCCGCTCCTTAATAAATGGAGGCAGAAGAATAGGCCTTAGAAGCCGAAGCTACACAAATGGAATGAGAAGAAAAACTAGAATCCACAGTCACAACAGCTTGCAACATATTTAACCCACCTACTAATAGAAGAAGAATTAACAGTAAGTAAGGAGGAGAGTATGAAATTACCAGTTGCTTAGAATTAGAGGATCTTAAGGAAAGAGTTTTAGATTCATACATTTTTAGACAAGAAACAACACAGAGTTTAGGCTGTTTGAAAAAATAAGGATAGAAAATAGAAGAAGTCATAGGGCTCCATTTATTAAGCAGTGGATGCTGCTTCGGAGCCCTATCGTTTCAGGTCCGCCTGAAACGGAAGTTAAGAAGCAGCGGACTCCTTAACTTGCGGCGGACTGAAATCATTGTGATACAATATTATCAGGATTGACGGCCCCTTCTAGTGACAGATTGGCCGCCAGTGAGCAGGGGGGGGGGGCATTGCACAAGTTTTTCACCAGAAATGCTTGAGCAATGTTACGCTGTCTGCATTTAGCGAGGTTAAGTGGACATGATTCGCTGTTGACTATAGATAAATCTATCCAATAGTGTTAGTGCATCTAGAAAGAGAAAAAATAACACCTTGAGGAGAAAACATTTTAGCATCATAGTCTATAACAATATATAATAATTTCTGCAATCCCCAATGACACTGCTGACTGTGGATTGTGGTAATCTTTCCTAAAGCTTTTTTAAAGCTTAATCGGAATTAAGATAGAAAAAATCCTATTGGCTGATCCAATCAGCCAATAGGATTGAGCTCACATTTGATTGGCTGATTGGAACAGCCAATAGAATGCGAGCTCAATCCTATTGACTGATTGGATTAGCCAATAGGATTTTTTCTACCTTAATTCGGATTGGCTGATAGAATTCTATCAGTCAATCGGAATTGAAGGGACGCCATCTTGGATGACGTCACTTAAAGGTACCGTCATTTAGTCATCGGCCGTCGGATGAAGAGGATGCTCCGCGTCGGATGTCTTGAAGATAGACCCGCTCCGCTCTGGATGGATGAAGATAGAAGATGCCACCTGGATAAAGACTTCTGCCCATCTGGAGGTCCTCTTCTGCCCGGATAGGATGAAGACTTCTGGCCGTCTGAAGGACCACTTCTGCCCGGTTGGGTGAAGACGTCTCAAGGTAGGGTGATCTTCAAGGGGGTAGTGTTAGGTTTTATTAAGGGGGGATTTGGTGGGTTTTAGAGTAGGGTTGGGTGTGTGGGTGGTGGGTTTTAATTTTGGGGGGTATTGCATTTTTTTTTACAGGTAAAAGAGATGATTACTTTGGGGCAATGCCCTGCAAAAGGCCCTTTTAAGGGCTATTTGTAATTTAGTATAGGGTAGGGATTTTTATTATTTTGGGGGGCTTTTTTATTTTATTAGGGGGATTAGATTAGGTGTAACTAGTTTAATTTTTTTTTTTATTATTTTATTATTTTCTGTAATTTAGTGTTTTTTTTTTTTCATAATTTAGTTTATTTAATTTAATTGTATTTAATTGTAGTTAGTTTAGGGAATTAATTTAATTATAGTGTAGTGTTATATGTAATTGTAACTTAGGTTAGGTTTTATTTTACAGGTAAATTTGTATTTATTTTAACTAGGTAGTTATTAAATAGTTAATAACTATTTGATAACTATTGTACCTAGTTAAAATAAATACAAAGTTGCCTGTAAAATAAAAATAAACCCTAAGATAGCTACAATGTAATTATTATTTATATTGTAGCTATCTTAGGGTTTATTTTATAGGTAAGTATTTAGTTTTAAATAGGAATAATTTAATTAATTGTAGTAATTTTATTTAGATTATTTTAAATTATATTTAAGTTAGGGATGTTAGGGTTAGGCTTAGACTTAGGTTTAGGGGTTAATATATTTATTATAGTGGCAGCGACGTTGGCGGTCGCAGATTAGGGGTTAATAAGTGTAGTTAGGTGGCGGCGACATTGGGGGCAGCAGAGTAGGGGTTAATAAATAAAAAGTAGGTGTTGGCGATGTTGGGGGCAGCAGATTAGGGGTTCATAGGGACAATGTAGGTGGCGGCGGTGTCCGGAGCGGCAGATTAGGGGTTAATAATATAATGCAGGTGTCGGTGATGTCGGGGGCGGCAGATTAGGGGTTAATAAGTGTAAGATTAGGGGTGTTTAGACTCGGGGTTCATGTTAGGGTGTTAGGTGTTGACATAAAAAGTATTTTCTCATAGGAATCAATGGGGCTGCGTTAGGAGCTGAATGCTGCTTTTTTTGCAGGTGTTAGGTTTTTTTTTCAGCCGAATATGCCCCATTGATTCCTATGGGGAAATCGCGCACAAGCACGTTTTGCCAGCTCACCGCTACCGTAAGCAACGCTGGTATTGAGGTGAGATGTGGAGCTAAATTTTGCTCTCCGCTCACTTTTTTGCTGCTAACGCCGGGTTTAAAAAAACCTGTAATACCAGCGTTGTTTGTGAGCGGTGAGGGAAAACTGCTTGTTAGCACCGCACCCCAGTTACCGCAAAACTCGTAATCTAAGCAATTGTTTTTTTCCCAATATTTACATTTATTGATTTTAAAAGAACCATTTTCCAGTTTTATCTATATAAATATTTATATTAGTAAGACTTATGTCATCTTCTAAAACTGTATTTTAACAGTTCACAAACTGTAAATCATGAAATCATTCTATCCCCTTATATCTGCCTTGTGCAGTTTTTTTATTAAAAAATAAAGATGCTACTATTTTTTTATTTTATGAAAGGAACTGTACACTCTATTTGGGGGGCAATTGAGGGACATTTTTATTAATTAACCAGAGGTCTGACCTCTGGTTTATTCTGCTTAGCGCAAAGGGCTACCGCAAGCTCGCGGGAGCATTAACCAGCCACTGGTCATTTAAAGTGCACCCGTAAATGGTCAAAATCGCCCCTTTTACGGGCTCATGTTAAATTAGCGCTTCACTTGTAATCTAGACATATTTATGCATACTTGGTCCTAGGTAAACACATCCAGTGAGCAAATGACAAAAGGTATATATATATATATATATATATATATATATATATATATATATATATAGTAGGAAATTAAGTTAAGCACTCAGTGGTCGGTCAGAAGAAGGGACGTTTGAGGTCCCGAAGCGTCACAAAATAAATATTTCAAGTTGATATCCAAAGACCAGTGAGTGCCAAGAGCACCCTGGCAGTTGTAGGATGGTGGCGAGAGTGCATATACCCCTTGAATCCTTTATATATATATATATATATATATATATATATATATATATATATATATATATATATATATATATATATAGCCCCAATCACCAGCTAGCTCCAAGTCATCCCTTGCTGCTATTGATCATACCCATGTATGCCTTTTAACAAAGCACATTTCATAGCAGAAGCTATTTGAAAAGTCTATGAAAACTGCATTCTCTATCTGAACCATGAAAGTAATTTTGTCTTTCAATTCCCTTTAAGTAGATTCTTTGCTTTGCCATATTGTTTTCAGATCAAGTGAATCCCAAACAGCTTAAGGAAAAGGAAACGTCCTTTCTTGCATGGTGATATTGCATTTGTGTAGCTCTGAGTGATAATTCAATAGGATTAAAACACACTCATGCGACAGCTGAACTTCACTAATGAGGTACATTTCACTAAACTGTTGACAGAGATGTCTGGAAGGCTTCTTTAATTTACTAACATGTAACAACATGGGAGAATCATTAGTCAACTAGATGAAGATAAATAAGCAATAGCTTAGTAGCAACCTATATTAACACATGGAAACAGAATATATTCTTGTATCTTGCTATAGCCTAAGGCAGTTAATGCAGAACTGGTAGCAGTCGCTGTGACTGACGCGGTAAAGAAAGAGAAGAGATTATATTCAAAACTGTCTAAGTGCAAAAATATATATATATATATCAGATAATGCATATAAAACAGCACTGGGAATTGTATTGCTACAATATAATTATACGGCTCATGTGCTATCCTATCTATATCTAGTTATTATTTTATTCATTAGTTTTCAAATTATTTTACCACGTTCTCTTCCAACCAAGCAAATAATTATTTTGTTTTGTACTTTTTTTAATACTAAGTGAAAACGTGAACTAAAATAGGCCAGATAATTGCAGTTATTTTGTTAATAAATATGATTTATCATATGTATCAGATTTTACTAGTATGAAAACATTACGGGCCAGATTAGCGCTGATTAACGCTCCTGCTCAAGCGATACCTGCGCTAGAAGTAAGCTTTTTGCGCACGTCCAGTTGCGCTGGTATTACAAGTTGAAAGTAAACTGCATTCACTCGCGCGGCTAACCCGACATGTGTAAAAATCTGAACTTACAATATCGTGCGCCAATCACCTATTCACATAGAAGAGTATGTTCTATTTATTCATGAATACATATTTCTATATATATATGATTTTTTTTTGGCACAAAGATATATTTATACATTATTATTTATAGGTATAGATATCTACAGATATATATAGGAATATCTATTTAGAAATATTTAGAGTATATTCTGCTATATGCAGAACATTGAAAGCAAATGAGACCGTGACCTCTAGTTATCAACGTGTCTACCTCAAATACGCTGGAATTCCGCAGCGTATTTGTGTCGAGGCTGATTCGCCTTAGTTATCAAGCCCTAGATACCGGCAAAAGTAGAATTTAGTGATGTAAGCTTCGATCCGTCGGACTCAGTACGACACAGATCGATTCTTACGTCACTCCAGATGTTCCGCACACAAGTGCGGCACAATCTGACTACTTTTGATAGTTATCAAAAAACTAGCAGGTACGCTCGGCACTTTTCTGGCCCAGCGTACCTGGTTTTCAAACCGCCACCCTGGAGGCGGCGGATCCCATAGGAATCAATGGGAGTCTGACCATAGCGAAAGTTCATGTTCGCTGCTGCCAGACATCCCATTGATTCCTATGGGAGATGTCTGCACCTAACACCCTAACATGTACCCCGAGTCTAAACACCCCTAATCTGTCCCCCCCTACACCGCCTCAACTAAATAAAGTTATTACCCCCTAAACTGCCACTCCCGGAGCCCACCGCCACTCTAATAAACTTATTAACCCCTAAACCGCCGCTCCCGGACCCCGCCGCAAGCTATACTAAATATGTTAACCCCTAAACCGCTGCTCCCGGTCCTAGCCGCAACTATAATATACCGGTATGTATTAACCCCTAAAGCGCCGCTCCCGGTGCCCGCCGCAACTATAATATATGTATTAACCCCTAAACCGCTGCTCACGGACCCCGCCACCACCTACATTATACCTAGTAACCCCTATCCTGCCTCACCTATACCACCACCCTCTATAATAAATTTATTAATCCCTATCCTGCGGATCCCGGACCTCGCCGCAACTAAATAAATAGTTTAACCCCTAAACCGCCGCTCCCGGACCCCGCTGCAACCTATATTAAATTTATTAACCCCTGATCTGCCCCCCTACACCGTCGCCACCTATAATAAATTTAGTAACCCCTATCCTGCCCCCCACTACACCGCCGCCACTGTAATAAAATTATTAACCCCTAAACCTAAGTCTAACACTAACCCTAACACCCCCCTAACTTAATTAAATAAATCTAAATAATATTTCTCTTATTAACTAAATTATTTCTATTTAAAACGAAATACTTACCTATAAAATAAACCCTAATATAGCTACAATATAAATAGTAATTATATTGTAGCTATTTTAGGATTTATTTTTATTTTACAGGCAACTTTCAATATATTTTAACTAGGTACAATAGCTATTAAATAGTTATTAACTATTTAATAGCTACCTAGCTAAAATAAAGAGAAATTTACCTGTAAAATAAAAACTAACCTAAGTTACAATTACACCTAACACTACACTATACTTTAATAAATTATTCCTATTTAAAACTAAATACTTACTGGTAAAATAAACCCTAAGATAGCTACAATATAATTAATAATTACATTGTAGCTATTTTAGGATTTATATTTATTTTACAGGTAACTTTGTATTTATTTTAGCTAGTTAGAATAGTTATTAAATAGTTATTAACTATTTAATAACTACCTAGCTAAAAGAAATACAAAATTACCTGTAAAATAAATCCTAACCTAAATTACAATTAAACCTAACACTACACTATCATTAAATTAATTAAATAAATTACCTACAAATAACTACAATTAAATACAATTACATTAACTAACTAAAGTACAAAAAATAAAAAAAGCTAAGTTACAAAAAATAAAAAAAAATAAGTTACAAACATTTAAAAATGTAAAATATTAAATATTACAACAATTTTAAGCTACTTACACCTAATCTAAGCCCCCTAATAAAATAACAAAGCCCCCCAAAATAAAAAAATGCCCTACCCTATTCTAAATTAAAAAAGTTCAAAGCTCTTTTACCTTACCAGCCCTTAAAAGGGCCTTTTGCGGGGCATGCCCCAAAGAATTCTGCTCTTTTGCCTGTAAAAGAAAAATACAACCCCCCCAACATTAAAACCCACCACCCACATACCAATAATCTAACCCAAACCCCCCTTAAATAAACCTAACACTACCCCCCTGAAGATCATCCTACCTTGAGTCGTCTTCAGCCAGCCGACCCACCGATGGAACCGAAGAGGAGATCCGGAGCGGCAGAAGTCATCATCCAAGGCGCGCTGAAGAAGTCTTCTATCCGATGAAGTCATCATCCAGGCGGCGCTGAAGAAGTCTTCCATCCGGGCGATGTCATCTTCCAAGCGGCGTCTTCAATCTTCTTTCTTCAGGATCCATCTTCATCCCGCCGACGCGGAACATCTTTCTTCCCCGACGGACTAACGACGAATGAAGGCTCCTTTAAGGGACGTCATCCAAGATGGCGTCTCTTCAATTCCGATTGGCTGAATTAAGGTAGGAAAAATCTGATTGGCTGATTGAATCAGCCAATCAGATTGAAATTCAATCAGATTGGCTGATCCAATCAGCCAATCAGATTGAGCTCGCATTCTATTGGCTGTTCCGATCAGCCAATAGAATGCGAGCTAAATCTGATTGGCTGATTCAATCAGCCAATCAGATTTTTCCTACCTTAATTCCGATTGGCTGATAGAATCCTATCAGCCAATCGGAATTGAAGGGACGCCATCTTGGATGACGTCCCTTAAAGGAGCCTTCATTCGTCGTTAGTCCGTCGGGGAAGAAGGATGTTCCGCGTCGGCGGGATGAAGATGGATCCTGAAGAAAGAAGATTGAAGACGCCGCTTGGAAGATGACATCGCCCGGATGGAAGACTTCTTCAGCGCCACCTGGATGATGACTTCATCGGATGGAAGACTTCTTCAGTGCGCCTTGGATGATGACTTCTGCCGCTCCGGATCTCCTCTTTGGTTCCATCGGTGGGTCGGCTGGCTGAAGACGACTCAAGGTAGGATGATCCCTTCAATTCCGATTGGCTGATAGGATTCTATCAGCCAATCGGAATTAAGGTAGGAAAAATCTGATTGGCTGATTGAATCAGCCAATCAGATTGAGCTTGCATTCTATTGGCTGATCGGAACAGCCAATAGAATGCGAGCTCAATCTGATTGGCTGATTGGATCAGCCAATCGGATTGAATTTCAATCTGATTGGCTGATTCAATCAGCCAATCAGATTTTTCCTACCTTAATTCAGCCAATCGGAATTGAAGAGACGCCATCTTGGATGACGTCCCCTAAAGGAGCCTTCATTCGTCGTTAGTCCGTCGGGGAAGAAGGATGTTCCGTGTCGGCGGGATGAAGATGGATCCTGAAGAATGAAGATTGAAGACACCGCTTGGAAGATGACATCGCCCGGATGGAAGACTTCTTCAGCACCGCTTGGAAGATGACATCGCCCGGATGGAAGACTTCTTCAGCGCCGCTTGGAAGATGACATCGCCCGGATGGAAGACTTCTTCAGCGCCGCCTGGATGATGACTTCATCAGTTGGAAGACTTTTTCAGCGCCGCCTGGATGATGACTTCATCGGATGGAAGACTTCTTCAGCGTCGCCTGGATGATGACTTCATAGGATGGAAGACTTCTTCAGCGCGCCTTGGATGATGATTTCTGCCGCTCCGGATCTCCTCTTCGGTTCCATCGGTGGGTCGGCTGGCTGAAGACGACTCAAGGTAGGATGATCTTCAGGGGGGTAGTGTTAGGTTTATTTAAGGGGAGTTTGGGTTAGATTAGGGGTATGTGGGTGGTGGGTTTTAATGTTGGGGGGGTTGTATTTTTCTTTTACAGGCAAAAGAGCAGAATTCTTTGGGGCATGCCCCGCAAAAGGCCCTTTTAAGGGCTGGTAAGGTAAAAGAGCTTTGAACTTTTTTAATTTAGAATAGGGTAGGGCAGTGGTTCTCAACCAAAGTGACCTCAAGGCCCAGTAAATTTTAGCTGGACATGTCCAGGGCCCGGTAGATATATATATATATATATATATATATATATATATATATATATATATATGTTTCAATGGATTGTCCCCACTTGTAGCCCAAAAAATCTCTCTCCAAAGAAAAGTAAAACTTCCTTTATTGTAGTATCAAAAGTAAAAACATGACAGCCTACACACGACTGTAATAAAGCACTTAATGTAAAAACACAGTGTCACTGATCTGAACCACATGCAGACATGTTTCGTGCAGTTGCGCACTTGATCACTGCTTGAAAGCAATCCTGATCACACCTGCTTTATAGCACTTTTCTTAAAGAGACATTTGTAAATGTTAGACACTGTGTGCTTGAACTCTCTCTTTACTGCCTATCCTTTGTTGAAGAACATGTTTCAAAAAGTTATTTAATACATTTGCAGAAAAATTTTTCTCTTCTACATGTATATTAATAATAATATGATGTTAACTTTTATATATTAAGAATTTTTTCTCTTCTACATGTATATTAATAATATGATGTTAACTTTTATACATTAAAAATTACCTTATGTCTTTGCCTCATTTCTCATAAGTATATCTTATACCACTAGATAAAATTGCAGTCTTTCAACTGTAGTACTTTGATGTAATTTATATATGACACTATGTGTCATACAAAAAATGTTAAATTTATTTCTAGAGTAAGGTTTAGAGTTTACAATATATGTAAAAATAATTTATTGTTTAAGACTTATATGATGGCCATATATTATTTCTCCCCTTTTCCTTATCTAAAAGAAAAGCTGTTGTGTATATATTAATTCACAAAAAGATCCAGGTCTCTACGCATATTGAGACCTAATGGATTACATGTTTTTAATGTGAAAATCCAGAAGACTTCACGTTTGTTAAGTTTATCTTCTCTGTCTCCTCCTCGTTTCCATAGAGGAACATGATCTATACCTTGAATTTTTAATAAAGACACATCTGAATTATGTTGACTTTTAAAATGTCTCGACACTGGTGTGTCGGTGTCATCATCCTCTATTGATCTGAGGTGCTGAAGAAACCTATCTTTAATGCTACGCTTGGTTTTACCTACATAGTTAATTTTGCAGAGATCACACGTAAGTAAATATACTACATGTGTAGTTGAACAATTTATGTAATACTTAATTTTATAGTCTTGCTGGGTAGCAGATGAAGAAAAAGTATCGCCCTCAATGACATGGTTACAAGTTTTACATATATTTCTCCTGCATCTAAAGAATCCCTTTCTCTCTTTTAGCCAGCATTTATTGTGTTTTATTGGAAGATTAGATGGAGAGAGGTAGTTTGAAAGTGTTTTTCCTCTTTTGGGTATAATATCTACACCCTCTTCCATTATAATTTTTAGTACTGGATCTGAATATAACACAGGTACAGTATCTTTAATGATTTTGCTGATGTTTTTAAAATCAGTACTATAGGTAGTTATAAACCTGGGTTTCTCAGTGTCCCTTCTTTTTGCATCTTTCCTTTTATATTTTAGTAAATCTTCCCTAGTTTTTTGCTGAACACTTTCTTTTGCTTTAATTAAAGTGCCTTCATTATATCCTCTCTGTTTTAGTCTTTCTTCAATAATTTTACACTGTTTATTATAATCTTCCTCATTAGAGCAATTTCTTTTGGCCCTAATGAATTCACCCTTTGGTATTCCTTGTAGCACATGTCTCGGGTGACATGATTTGTATAAAAGTGTAGTATTGCCTGCTGTTGGCTTTCTGTAAAGTATAGAGACTATTTTTTCATGTTCTACATCTGCTTTTAATGTAAGATCTAGAAAGTCTATTGACTCCGTACTTTCTTCTCCTGTGAATTTCAACCCACATTTGTTATTATTTAAATAAGCACAGAAATCTTTTACTTGATCTGTGTCTCCTTCAAAAATGAAAAGTAAATCGTCTATATATCTGAAAAAATGTATGATTCTTTCTCTATGGGGATTTCTCTCTCCAAAGACGTGGAACAGCTCCCACCAACCCATAAATAGGTTGGCGTATGATGGGGCAAACTTGGCCCCCATCGCCGTTCCACGCCTTTGGAGAAAGAAATCTGATCCAAACATAAAGAAATTATGCGTTAAAAGATATTCAATTGCATTAAGTATAAACATTTTTGTTGCTGATTCATAGTCAGTACACTGGTTCAAGAAGAATTCTATAGCTGTTATGCCTAAGTTGTGATCTATACAAGTATACAAGGATGATACATCCACTACTAGAAATCTGTAATTTTCTTTCCATTTGATATTCTGTAACTTATTAAGCAATGATGTGCTATCCTGTATGTAACTTAGTAAATCTTTAACAAGTGGTTGTAAGAAAGTGTCCACCAGATCTGATAACGGCTCATTTAATGAGTTAATACCTGCAATTATAGGTCGTCCTGGTGGACAGACTAAATCTTTATGTAACTTGGGAAAATAATGAAATATTGGAATTACTGAATTAGTTGGAGTTAGGACTTCTTCTAATGTAGGAGTTATGATATTGTTTAGTTTAGCTATCTTAGTGATTTTAATTAGCTCTTTTCTAAACTCTCTCGTGGGATTACCATCTAGTTTGATATACACTTCTTGATCAGACAGTTGCCTTTTGGCTTCTTTAATGTAGTCTACAGTATTTAAAATGACTACATTTCCTCCTTTATCAGAAGGGCGGATCATTATATCTTTATTTTCTTGAAGAGTTAATAAAGCTGCTTTTTCTTTATTTGTTAAATTAGAGTACCTTCTTTTTTTACTTTTTAGATTCTTTTCATGTAGTATTCTTAACTTACTTTCCACTGTTTTCTGGAAAATATCTAACACCTTAGGTCTGGTGTGTACTGGATAAAAGGTGCTCTTTTTCTTTAAGTGACCAAATTTGATATCTTCTTCCATTATCTTATCTATAGATTCTCTATTGCTATCCTCAGCTAGTTCTTGCAAATCTTTAATAGCACATAAGTCAGGAAATAACAAGACATCAGTAATGGCTGACGTGACACTCTCATTAATATCATTTTTAGTCTCAACTTGTGTCATATGCTCACTTTCTGAAAAAAAATGTTTTTTCAAAGTAAGTTTGCGTACAAACTTGTTAACGTATAATACTGTTTCAAACAAATTAAACTGAGCTGATGGCACAAAGTTGAGACCTTTGGACAAAAGATTAATCTCTATGGAGTTCAGGGTAACATCAGACAGATTACAGACACTCAGATCTGCATTTATTTCTTTTTGTTCTGTCCCTGTGATCTCGTGATGTATTTCTTCTGTTGTCCTTTCCTCTGATGTTGTTTGTTGTATCTGTTTCCGCTTGCTGCCCTTGCCCCTACTTCCTCTATGGGTTTTTTTGTTTTTCTTGGGAAAGTCTGGGGGTCCTCGTTTTTTGACTCCTTATGAGATCCTGATGTTGTAGCTTGTACCTCCAGTTCTTGAAATACTGCTGGTGTTTCTTCCTCAGTCTGCAAATCATTATCAGATGAGTCAAATTCGTATTCTGTGTCTGAGAATGTCACAGTTTTTCCTCCTTTATGTATTCTTCTCTGTTGCCTTCTCTGAAATCTCCTAGGATACTCTTCCTGTGTCCATCTGTAAACTTGTTTCTGATCGTAATCTTTTTTGTCTCTTGTTATTTTTCTTGACTTAAATTGCCATATTTCTTGTCTGAAAGTATTCATGGTTGTTTCAAATTTTTTGTCATATTCCTTAAAGTCTTTGTGATGTTGAAAATCTCTAAGTTTGTTTTGAACCTCTTTCATCTCCTGTAACAGCTCTGCTTTTTGTTTTCTTTTGTGCTCCATAAGCAAATCAATTAATGCAAATGAGCATGCATCTAGAATGCTGTTCCATTTGGAGATAAATTCTGTATCCATAATCACAAAGGATGGAAATTTTCTTATACGAAGACCTCTTGGTATTCTGTGTTCATGCTTGTAAATAGAAAAAGATTTGAGATCTAGATCCAATTTAATGTCCTTTTTTCTTAAGGAATCCATTTCAAAGAAAAGACTGTCTATAGTATGTATTATTTGATTGTAGGTTTCAGATACTTCATCCTGAAAGTCTCCCAACACATAACTTGGTTCACTTGAATTATCCATATTTGTTCAAGGATTTTTAGGCAGAATAGAGTACTTACACAAATGATTTGTGTGTAAATTAGTGCTTTATTGTGTGTAAAGGCTGTTACTTTTGTTTATTTAGAGATCAGAGTATGTGATAAATCCAATCACCTTAGTGTATATTTAGGTACAAATCTAATCTCTTTTTCTTTTTTAATCCTTTTTATATATCTCCCCTTTAGACCGTGTATCACAGTTTCATTTGTAAGTCAGGTATATTGGATGATGCTTTCCTATATACACTAAGGTGATTGGATCCAATCACCTTAGTGTATATTTAGGTACAAATCTAATCTCTTTTTCTTTTTTAATCCTTTTTATATATCTCCCCTTTAGACCGTGTATCACAGTTTCATTTGTAAGTCAGGTATATTGGATGATGCTTTCCTATATACACTAAGGTGATTGGATTTATCACATACTCTGATCTCTAAATAAACAAAAGTAACAGCCTTTACACACAATAAAGCACTAATTTACACACAAATCATTTGTGTAAGTACTCTATTCTGCCTAAAAATCCTTGAACAAATATGGATAATTCAAGTGAACCAAGTTATGTGTTGGGAGACTTTCAGGATGAAGTATCTGAAACCTACAATCAAATAATACATACTATAGACAGTCTTTTCTTTGAAATGGATTACTTAAGAAAAAAGGACATTAAATTGGATCTAGATCTCAAATCTTTTTCTATTTACAAGCATGAACACAGAATACCAAGAGGTCTTCGTATAAGAAAATTTCCATCCTTTGTGATTATGGATACAGAATTTATCTCCAAATGGAACAGCATTCTAGATGCATGCTCATTTGCATTAATTGATTTGCTTATGGAGCACAAAAGAAAACAAAAAGCAGAGCTGTTACAGGAGATGAAAGAGGTTCAAAACAAACTTAGAGATTTTCAACATCACAAAGACTTTAAGGAATATGACAAAAAATTTGAAACAACCATGAATACTTTCAGACAAGAAATATGGCAATTTAAGTCAAGAAAAGTAACAAGAGACAAAAAAGATTACGATCAGAAACAAGTTTACAGATGAACACAGGAAGAATATCCTAGGAGATTTCAGAGAAGGCAACAGAGAAGAATACATAAAGGAGGAAAAACTGTGACATTCTCAGACACAGAATACGAATTTGACTCATCTGATAATGATTTGCAGACTGAGGAAGAAACACCAGCAGTATTTCAAGAACTGGAGGTACAAGCTACAACATCAGGATCTCATAAGGAGTCAAAAAACGAGGACCCCCAGACTTTCCCAAGAAAAACAAAAAAACCCATAGAGGAAGTAGGGGCAAGGGCAGCAAGCGGAAACAGATACAACAAACAACATCAGAGGAAAGGACAACAGAAGAAATACATCACAAGATCACAGGGACAGAACAAAAAGAAATAAATGCAGATCTGAGTGTCTGTAATCTGTCTGATGTTACCCTGAACTCCATAGAGATTAATCTTTTGTCCAAAGGTCTCAACTTTGTGCCATCAGCTCAGTTTAATTTGTTTGAAACAGTATTAGACGTTAACAAGTTTGTACGCAAACTTACTTTGAAAAAACATTTTTTTTCAGAAAGTGAGCATATGACACAAGTTGAGACTAAAAATGATATTAATGAGAGTGTCACGTCAGCCATTACTGATGTCTTGTTATTTCCTGACTTATGTGCTATTAAAGATTTGCAAGAACTAGCTGAGGATAGCAATAGAGAATCTATAGATAAGATAATGGAAGAAGATATCAAATTTGGTCACTTAAAGAAAAAGAACACCTTTTATCCAGTACACACCAGACCTAAGGTGTTAGATATTTTCCAGAAAACAGTGGAAAGTAAGCTAAGAATACTACATGAAAAGAATCTAAAAAGTAAAAAAAGAAGGTACTCTAATTTAACAAATAAAGAAAAAGCAGCTTTATTAACTCTTCAAGAAAATAAAGATATAATGATCCGCCCTTCTGATAAAGGAGGAAATGTAGTCATTTTAAATACAGTAGACTACATTAAAGAAGCCAAAAGGCAACTGTCTGATCAAGAAGTGTATATCAAACTAGATGGTAATCCCACGAGAGAGTTTAGAAAAGAGCTAATTAAAATCACTTGGGCCTAGATTTGGAGTTCGGCGGTAAAAGGGCTGTTAACGCTCCGCGGGTTTTTTTCTGGCCGCACCATAAATTTAACTCTGGTATCGAGAGTTCAAACAAATGCTGCGTTAGGCTCCAAAAAAGGAGCGTAGAGCATATTTACCGCAAATGCAACTCTCGATACCAGAGTTGCTTACGGACGCGGCCGGCATCAAAAACGTGCTCGTGCACGATTCTCCCATAGGAAATAATGGGGCAGTTTGAGCTGAAAAAAAACCTAACACCTGCAAAAAAGCAGCGTTCAGCTCTTAACGCAGCCCCATTGTTTCCTATGGGGAAACACTTCCTACGTCTGCACCTAACACTCTAACATGTACCCCGAGTCTAAACACCCCTAACCTTACACTTATTAACCCCTAATCTGCCGCCCCCGCTATCGCTGACCCCTGCATTACACTTTTAACCCCTAATCTGCCGCTCCGTAAACCGCCGCCACCTACGTTATCCCTATGTACCCCTAATCTGCTGCCCTAACATCGCCGACCCCTATGTTATATTTATTAACCCCTAATCTGCCCCCCACAACGTCGCCGACACCTGCCTACACTTATTAACCCCTAATCTGCCGAGCGGACCTGAGCGCTACTATAATAAAGTTATTAACCCCTAATCCGCCTCACTAACCCTATCATAAATAGTATTAACCCCTAATCTGCCCTCCCTAACATCGCCGACACCTACCTTCAATTATTAACCCCTAATCTGCCGACCGGAGGTCACCGCTATTCTAATAAATGTATTAACCCCTAAAGCTAAGTCTAACCCTAATACTAACACCCCCCTAAGTTAAATATAATTTTTATCTAACAAAATAAATTAACTCTTATTAAATAAATGATTCCTATTTAAAGCTAAATACTTACCTGTAAAATAAATCCTAATATAGCTACAATATAAAATATAATTATATTATAGCTATTTTAGGATTAATATTTATTTTACAGGCAACTTTGTAATTATTTTAACCAGGTACAATAGCTATTAAATAGTTAAGAACTATTTAATAGTTACCTAGTTAAAATAATAACAAATTTACCTGTAAAATAAATCCTAACCTAAGATATAATTAAACCTAACACTACCCTATCAATAAAATAATTAAATAAACTACCTACAATTACCTACAATTAACCTAACACTACACTATCAATAAATTAATTAAACACAATTGCTACAAATAAATACAATTAAATAAACTATCTAAAGTACAAAAAATAAAAAATAACTAAGTTACAGAAAATAATAAAATATTTACAAACATAAGAAAAATATTACAACAATTTTAAACTAATTACACCTACTCTAAGCCCCCTAATAAAATAACAAAGCCCCCCAAAATAAAAAATTCCCTACCCTATTCTAAATTAAAAAAGTTACAAGCTCTTTTACCTTACCAGCCCTGAACAGGGCCCTTTGCGGGGCATGCCCCAAGAATTTCAGCTCTTTTGCCTGTAAAAAAAAACATACAATACCCCCCCCCCAACATTACAACCCACCACCCACATACCCCTAATCTAACCCAAACCCCCCTTAAATAAACCTAACACTAATCCCCTGAAGATCTTCCTACCTTGTCTTCACCATACCAGGTTCACCGATCCGTCCTGGCTCCAAGATCTTCATCCAACCCAAGCGGGGGTTGGCGATCCATAATCCGGTGCTCCAAAGTCTTCCTCCTATCCGGCAAGAAGAGGACATCCGGACCGGCAAACATCTTCTCCAAGCGGCATCTTCTATCTTCTTCCATCCGATGACGACCGGCTCCATCTTGAAGACCTCCAGCGCGGATCCATCCTCTTCTTCCGACGACTAGACGACGAATGACGGTTCCTTTAAGGGACGTCATCCAAGATGGCGTCCCTCGAATTCCGATTGGCTGATAGGATTCTATCAGCCAATCGGAATTAAGGTAGGAATTTTCTGATTGGCTGATGGAATCAGCCAATCAGAATATAGTTCAATCCGATTGGCTGATCCAATCAGCCAATCAGATTGAGCTCGCATTCTATTGGCTGTTCCGATCAGCCAATAGAATGCGAGCTCAATCTGATTGGCTGATTGGATCAGCCAATCGGATTGAACTATATTCTGATTGGCTGATTCCATCAGCCAATCAGAAAATTCCTACCT
The DNA here is from genome assembly GCF_027579735.1 of Bombina bombina. Taxonomy (NCBI): domain Eukaryota; kingdom Metazoa; phylum Chordata; class Amphibia; order Anura; family Bombinatoridae; genus Bombina; species Bombina bombina. The sequence continues at coordinate 1,134,564,709 of NC_069502.1, forward strand.
TAATTCCGATTGGCTGATAGAATCCTATCAGCCAATCGGAATTCGAGGGACGCCATCTTGGATGACGTCCCTTAAAGGAACCGTCATTCGTCGTCTAGTCGTCGGAAGAAGAGGATGGATCCGCGCTGGAGGTCTTCAAGATGGAGCCGGTCGTCATCGGATGGAAGAAGATAGAAGATGCCGCTTGGAGAAGATGTTTGCCGGTCCGGATGTCCTCTTCTTGCCGGATAGGAGGAAGACTTTGGAGCACCGGATTATGGATCGCCAACCCCCGCTTGGGTTGGATGAAGATCTTGGAGCCAGGACGGATCGGTGAACCTGGTATGGTGAAGACAAGGTAGGAAGATCTTCAGGGGATTAGTGTTAGGTTTATTTAAGGGGGGTTTGGGTTAGATTAGGGGTATGTGGGTGGTGGGTTGTAATGTTGGGGGGGGGGTATTGTATGTTTTTTTTTACAGGCAAAAGAGCTGAAATTCTTGGGGCATGCCCCGCAAAGGGCCCTGTTCAGGGCTGGTAAGGTAAAAGAGCTTGTAATATTTGTATTTTAGAATAGGGTAGGGAATTTTTTATTTTGGGGGGCTTTGTTATTTTATTAGGGGGCTTAGAGTAGGTGTAATTAGTTTAAAATTGTTGTAATATTTTTCTTATGTTTGTAAATATTTTATTATTTTCTGTAACTTAGTTATTTTTTATTTTTTGTACTTTAGATAGTTTATTTAATTGTATTTATTTGTAGCAATTGTGTTTAATTAATTTATTGATAGTGTAGTGTTAGGTTAATTGTAGGTAATTGTAGGTAGTTTATTTAATTATTTTATTGATAGGGTAGTGTTAGGTTTAATTATATCTTAGGTTAGGATTTATTTTACAGGTAAATTTGTAATTATTTTAACTAGGTAACTATTAAATAGTTCTTAACTATTTAATAGCTATTGTACCTGGTTAAAATAATTACAAAGTTGCCTGTAAAATAAATATTAATCCTAAAATAGCTATAATATAATTATAATTTATATTGTAGCTATATTAGGATGTATTTTACAGGTAAGTATTTAGCTTTAAATAGGAATCATTTATTTAATAAGAGTTAATTTATTTCGTTAGATAAAAATTATATTTAACTTAGGGGGGTGTTAGTGTTAGGGTTAGACTTAGCTTTAGGGGTTAATACATTTATTAGAATAGCGGTGAGCTCCGGTCGGCAGATTAGGGGTTAATAATTGAAGGTAGGTGTCGGCGATGTTAGGGAGGGCAGATTAGGGGTTAATACTATTTATGATAGGGTTAGTGAGGCGGATTAGGGGTTAATAACTTTATTATAGTAGCGCTCAGGTCCGCTCGGCAGATTAGGGGTTAATAAGTGTAGGTAGGTGTCGGCGACGTTGAGGGGGGCAGATTAGGGGTTAATAAATATAACATAGGGGTCGGCGATGTTAGGGGTAGCAGATTAGGGGTACATAGGGATAACGTAGGTGGCGGCGATTTGCGGTCGGAAGATTAGGGGTTAATTATTTTAAGTAGCTTGCGGCGACGTTGTGGGGGGCAAGTTAGGGGTTAATAGATATAATACAGGGGTCGGCGGTGTTAGGGGCAGCAGATTAGGGGTACATAAGTATAACGTAGGTGGCGGTCGGCAGATTAGGGGTTAAAAATTTTAATCGAGTGGTGGCGATGTGGGGGGACCTCGGTTTAGGGGTACATAGGTAGTTTATGGGTGTTAGTGTACTTTAGGGTACAGTAGTTAAGAGCTTTATAAACCGGCGTTAGCCAGAAAGCTCTTAACTCCTGCTATTTTCAGGCGGCTGGAATTTTGTCGTTAGAGCTCTAACGCTCACTGCAGAAACGACTCTAAATACCGGCGTTAGAAAGATCCCATTGAAAAGATAGGCTACGCAAATGGCGTAGGGGGATCTGCGGTATGGAAAAGTCGCGGCTGCAAAGTGAGCGTTAGACCCTTTAATCACTGACTCCAAATACCAGCGGGCGGCCAAAACCAGCGTTAGGAGCCTCTAACGCTGGTTTTGACGGCTACCGCCGAACTCTAAATCTAGGCCTAAGATAGCTAAACTAAACAATATCATAACTCCTACATTAGAAGAAGTCCTAACTCCAACTAATTCAGTAATTCCAATATTTCATTATTTTCCCAAGTTACATAAAGATTTAGTCTGTCCACCAAGACGACCTATAATTGCAGGTATTAACTCATTAAATGAGCCGTTATCAGATCTGGTGGACACTTTCTTACAACCACTTGTTAAAGATTTACTAAGTTACATACAGGATAGCACATCATTGCTTAATAAGTTACAGAATATCAAATGGAAAGAAAATTACAGATTTCTAGTAGTGGATGTATCATCCTTGTATACTTGTATAGATCACAACTTAGGCATAACAGCTAAAGAATTTTTCTTGAACCAGTGTACTGACTATGAATCAGCAACAAAAATGTTTATACTTAATGCAATTGAATATCTTTTAACGCATAATTTCTTTATGTTTGGATCAGATTTCTTTCTCCAAAGGCGTGGAACGGCGATGGGGGCCAAGTTTGCCCCATCATACGCCAACCTATTTATGGGTTGGTGGGAGCTGTTCCACGTCTTTGGAGAGAGAAATCCCCATAGAGAGAGAATCATACATTTTTTCAGATATATAGACGATTTACTTTTCATTTTTGAAGGAGACACAGATCAAGTAAAAGATTTCTGTGCTTATTTAAATAATAACAAATGTGGGTTGAAATTCACAGGAGAAGAAAGTACGGAGTCAATAGACTTTCTAGATCTTACATTAAAAGCAGATGTAGAACATGAAAAAATAGTCTCTATACTTTACAGAAAGCCAACAGCAGGCAATACTACACTTTTATACAAATCATGTCACCCGAGACATGTGCTACAAGGAATACCAAAGGGTGAATTCATTAGGGCCAAAAGAAATTGCTCTAATGAGGAAGATTATAATAAACAGTGTAAAATTATTGAAGAAAGACTAAAACAGAGAGGATATAATGAAGGCACTTTAATTAAAGCAAAAGAAAGTGTTCAGCAAAAAACTAGGGAGGATTTACTAAAATATAAAAGGAAAGATGCAAAAAGAAGGGACACTGAGAAACCCAGGTTTATAACTACCTATAGTACTGATTTTAAAAACATCAGCAAAATCATTAAAGATACTGTACCTGTGTTATATTCAGATCCAGTACTAAAAATTATAATGGAAGAGGGTGTAGATATTATACCCAAAAGAGGAAAAACACTTTCAAACTACCTCTCTCCATCTAATCTTCCAATAAAACACAATAAATGCTGGCTAAAAGAGAGAAAGGGATTCTTTAGATGCAGGAGAAATATATGTAAAACTTGTAACCATGTCATTGAGGGCGATACTTTTTCTTCATCTGCTACCCAGCAAGACTATAAAATTAAGTATTACATAAATTGTTCAACTACACATGTAGTATATTTACTTACGTGTGATCTCTGTAAAATTAACTATGTAGGTAAAACCAAGCGTAGCATTAAAGATAGGTTTCTTCAGCACCTCAGATCAATAGAGGATGATGACACCGACACACCAGTGTCGAGACATTTTAAAAGTCAACATAATTCAGATGTGTCTTTATTAAAAATTCAAGGTATAGATCATGTTCCTCTATGGAAACGAGGAGGAGACAGAGAAGATAAACTTAACAAACGTGAAGTCTTCTGGATTTTCACATTAAAAACATGTAATCCATTAGGTCTCAATATGCGTAGAGACCTGGATCTTTTTGTGAATTAATATATACACAACAGCTTTTCTTTTAGATAAGGAAAAGGGGAGAAATAATATATGGCCATCATATAAGTCTTAAACAATAAATTATTTTTACATATATTGTAAACTCTAAACCTTACTCTAGAAATAAATTTAACATTTTTTGTATGACACATAGTGTCATATATAAATTACATCAAAGTACTACAGTTGAAAGACTGCAATTTTATCTAGTGGTATAAGATATACTTATGAGAAATGAGGCAAAGACATAAGGTAATTTTTAATGTATAAAAGTTAACATCATATTATTAATATACATGTAGAAGAGAAAAAATTCTTAATATATAAAAGTTAACATCATATTATTATTAATATACATGTAGAAGAGAAAACATTTTCTGCAAATGTATTAAATAACTTTTTGAAACATGTTCTTCAACAAAGGATAGGCAGTAAAGAGAGAGTTCAAGCACACAGTGTCTAACATTTACAAATGTCTCTTTAAGAAAAGTGCTATAAAGCAGGTGTGATCAGGATTGCTTTCAAGCAGTGATCAAGTGCGCAACTGCACGAAACATGTCTGCATGTGGTTCAGATCACTGACACTGTGTTTTTACATTAAGTGCTTTATTACAGTCGTGTGTAGGCTGTCATGTTTTTACTTTTGATACTACAATAAAGGAAGTTTTACTTTTCTTTGGAGAGAGATTTTTTGCGCTACAAGTGGGGACAATCCATTGGAACATATTCTATTTACTCAGATGCTGACTACAGACCGGCTCAGTCTCCACAGCTGCAGATCTCCATACACTCTGAGCCAATTGCTCCCCAGCGTGTTACCGGACAGTGAGTGGTATACAGGTACCTTTTGAAATTATATTGCTAAAGTCTATGTGTGCGCTACTTACTTACAAAGTGTTCTTTTATATATATATATATATATATATATATATATATATATATATATATATATATATATATATATATATATATATATTATATATATATATATATATATATATATATATATATATATATATATACACTAATGCAAGATAGGGAACCAGCACTCAATATCCAAGAGAGCCTCCGGGGTGCACTTTTAATCAGAATAATATTCACAACAGCAAAGAAGGCACTCTCCGTTGTTCCCAAATTCATTTATTTGTTAAGGTAAACATTTTCGGCGTCTCCCCTGTCCTCAGACCTCAGTGGTCTGAGGACGGGGGAGACCCCGAAAACGTTTACCTTAACAAATAAATGATTTTGTGAACAACGGAGAGTGCCTTCTTTGCTGGTGTAAATATATATATATATATATATATATATATATATATATATATAGTAAGCAGCAGGGATTTGCCCTATCAGTAACTAAGCAGTTCAGTGTGGGTTTAGTGGGGGCCCTGGAGTGTAGGGGGTCCTGCTGAGGGTCTGTCGCTGTGAGGGCCATGGAGTGTGAGGTCTGGCCCTGGAGGTTGGGGGCCCTTTCTTTGGCCCTTAATGTTGGGGGTCCTGGCTCTGGAGGTTGATGGGCCTGTTGGGATTAGGACAGAGAGGCTACCATGTTCATTTGCATAAATTTGAATACATTTGGGTCAGTGTTTTTTCAGTTTTCCTGGGGCCTTGATTGGTCAGTCTGCCCCTGGTGTGCAGTAGGGTAAGAGTGTGCAGTGGTGGCATGACAGGTCAGGGCCCACCAGCAGGACTATTATGGCCTGGTACTGGGCCACAGCCCGGCTGTTGAGAAACTAGGGGGTAGGGCATTTTTTTATTTTGGGGGGCTTTGTTATTGTATTAGGGGGCTTAGATTAGGTGTAAGTAGCTTAAAATTGTCGTAATATTTTTTAAATGTTTGTAACTTATTTTTTTTATTTTTTGTAACTTAGCTTATTTTATTTTTTGTACTTTAGTTAGTTAATGTAATTGTATTTAATAGTAGTTATTTGTAGGTAATTTATTTAATGAATTTAATGATAGTGTAGTGTTAGGTTTAATTGTAACTTAGGTTAGGATTTATTTTACAGGTAATTTTGTATTTCTTTTAGCTAGGTAGTTATTAAATAGTTAATAACTATTTAATAACTATTCTAACTAGCTAAAATAAATACAAAGTTACCTGTAAAATAAATATAAATCCTAAAATAGCTACAATGTAATTATTAATTATATTGTAGCTATCTTAGGGTTTATTTTACAGGTAAGTATTTAGTTTTAAAAAGGAATAATTTATTAAAGTATAGTGTAGTGTTAGGTGTAATTGTAACTTAGGTTAGTTTTTATTTTACAGGTTAATTTCTCTTTATTTTAACTAGGTAGCTATTAAATAGTTAATAACTATTTAATAGCTATTGTACCTAGTTAAAATAAATTGAAAGATGCCTGTAAAATAAATATAAATCCTAAGATAGCTGCAATGTAATTATTATTTATATTGTAGCTATATTAGGGTTTATTTTAAAGGTAAGTATTTAGTTAGGATTAATTTAGTTAATAAGAGAAATATTATTTAGATTTATTTAATTAATATTTAAGTTAGGGGGGTGTTAGGGTTAGTGTTAGACTTAGGTTTAGGGGTTAATAATTTTATTACAGTGGCAGCGGTGTAGTGGGGGGAAGGATAGGGGTTAATAAATTTATTATAGGTGGCGACAGTGTGGGGGGGCAGGATAGGGGTTAATAAGTTTAATATAGGTTTGCGGCGGGGTCCGGGAGCGGCGGTTTAGGGGTTAAACTATTTATTTAGTTGCGGCGAGGTCCGGGATCAGCAGGATAGGGGTTAATAACTTTATTATAGAGGGCGGCATAGGGGGGGCAGGATAGGGGTTACTAGGTATAATGTAGGTGGCAGCGGTGTCCGGGAGCAGCGGTTTAGGGGTTAATACATTTATAAGAGTTGCGGCGGGGTCTAGGAACAGCGGTTTAGGGGTTAATAACTTTATTGAGTTGCGGGGGGCTCCGGGGGAGCCGGTATAGGGGATAGAACTGTGTAGTTTGGTGTGGGTGCTTAGTGACAGGCTAGCAAGAAAGCTATCAAAAAGCCGAAGAGCAGCGAGATCGGATGAGTGATAACTATCACAATCTGCTGCTCATCGCCCTGTACTTGGTGCGCGGCTTTTTGACAGCTTTTTTGATAACTTAGGCGAAATTTTGCAGGTCCGCGGCGGCGATGGTAGGTGAGCTTAGGCGGGCGTATTGAACCGGCGAAGGCAGGTAAAGTAGACACGTTGATAACTACCCCCCCCGTATGTGTTAAAAAAACACAGCGGTCAATATCTATGGTGCTAAACAAGCTAAATATATGTGTAGTGTCTGGCTACAGAAAAATCTAATAAACATTTAATAGAGATCTCACACACAATAAAACAATTGGTCATCAGAATAAATACAATTGATAGTCAGAATAAAAAACAATTGATCAAAACAAAACAAAGTATAAAAGCTAAAATATGAACCAAAGTTCATATGTAGACTCAGTTAATTCCTGGAGTCCTAAACCAAAGTGACAAAGCATATCCTGAAATCCTGCAGTGAGACATGAAATCCTTGTCAACAGTATAACCATGTTTTTAAACTTAGGGTGCAACTAGTTACTTACACCATGTTTTGTATAGAAGCCCTTTCGTAGGTGCACCGCTTTCAGTGCGGCCTTGGGTGCGGTATACAGCTACCAGCGTGGTTAAACAGAAATCCCGATAATCCAGTTTTCTCTGTTCAATTCCACCGCCACTGGGACTTAAAGGGACATAATACTCATATGCTAAATCACTTGTAGTGATGCAGTATAACTGTAAAAAGCTGACAGGAAAATATCACCTGAGCATCTCTATGTAAAAAAGGAAGATATTTTACCTCACAATCTCCTCAGCTCAGCAGAGTAAGTTCTGTGTAAAAAAATATACTTCAGCTGTTGCCCAGCTGCAGGTAAAAAAAAAAAAAATGAAGAAATTAACTGCAGCCAATCAGCATCAACAGTGCTGAGTTCATGAACTCTTTTACTGTGATCTCATGAGATTTCACTTAACTCTCATGAGATTTCATTGTAAACTTCCTTACACTGAATAGGGAAATAAGATGAGTGTGCACGGATGCTCGCTCCTTCCGCTGTCCCGGGACAGACATACTGATTTGTTGATTTGTTGCTTAAAGTCCTTTACAATGAAGGTTCCTTTAAGTGACGTCATCCAAGATAGCGTCCCTTAGATTCCAATTGGCTGAATTCTATCAGCCAATCGGAATTAAGGTTGAAAAAAATCCTGTTGGCTGATGCAATCAGCCAATAGGATTGAGCTTGCATTCTATTGGCTGATTGGAACAGCCAGTAGAATGCAAACTTAATCCTATTGGCTGATTGGATCAGCCAATAGGATTGAAGTTCAATCCTATTGGCTGATTGCATCAGCCAATAGGATTTTTTCAACCTTAATTCCGATTGGCTGATCGAATTCTATCAGCCAATCGGAATCTAAGGGACGCCATCTTGGATGATGTCACTTAAAGGAACCTTCATTCATCAGGAGTCGTCGTAAGAAGAAGATGCCCCACGCCGGATGTCTTGAAGATGGACCCGTTCCGCACCGGATGGATGAAGATAGAAGATACCGTCTGGATGAAGACTTTTGCCCGTCTGGAGGACCACTTCTCCCGGCTTGGATGAAGGCTTCTCCCGTCTTCGTTGAGGACTTCTTGCCACTTCGTTGAGGACTTCTCCTGGCTTTGTTGATGATGGATGTCCCGTCTTCAAAACTGTAAGTGGATCTTCGGGGGTTAGTGTTAGGTTTTTTAAGGGTTTCGTGGCTTGGTTTTAGTTTTAGATTAGGGATTTTGGGCAGCAATAGAGCTAAATGCCCTTTTAAGGGCAATGCCCATCCATATGCCCTTTTCAGGGCAATGGGGAGCTTAGGTATTTTTATTTAGGGTTTTATTTAGGGGGTTGGTTGTGTGGGTAGTGGGTTTTACTGTTGGGGGTTGTTTGTATTTTTTACAGGTAAAAGAGCTGATTTCTTTGGAGCAATGCCCTGCAAAAGGCCCTTTTAAGGGCTATTGGTAGTTTAGTTTAGACTAGGGTTTTTTTTATTTTGGGGGGGGATTATTTTGATAGGGCTATTAGATTCGATGTAATTAGTTTAAATATCTTGTAATTTGTTTTTTATTTTGTGTAATTTAGTGTTATTTGTTTTTTTTATAATTTAGGTAATTGTTTTTAATTTAGGTAATTTATTTAATTGTATTGTAAGGTTAGGTGTTAGTGTAAGACAGGTTAGGTTTTATTTTACAGGTAAATTTGTATTTATTTTAGCTAGGTAGTTAGTAAATAATTAATAACTATTTAGTAACTATTCTACCTAGTTAAAATAAATACAAACTTGCCTGTAAAATAAAAATAAACCCTAAGTTAGCTACAGTGTAACTATTAGTTATATTGTAGCTAGCTTAGGGTTTATTTTATAGGTAAGTATTTAGTTTTAAATAGGAATTATTTAGTTATTAATAGTAGGTTTTATTTAGATTTATTTTAATTATATTTAAGTTAGGGGGTGTTAGGGTTAGACTTAAGTTTAGGGGTTAATAAATTTAGTATAGTGGCGCCGACATTGGGCGCGACAGATTAGGGTTTAATAAATGTAGGTAGGTGGCGGCGATGTTAGGGACAGCAGATTAGGGGTTAATAATATTTAACTAGTGTTTACGATGCGGGAGTACGGCAGTTTAGGGGTTAATATGTTTATTATAGTGGTGGCGATGTCCTGAGCGGCAGATTAGGGGTTAATAATTTTATTTTAGTATTTGCGATGCGGGAGGGCCTCGGTTTAGGGGTTAATAGGTAGTTTATGGGTGTTAGTGTACTTTTTAGCACTTTAGTTATGGGTTTTATGCTACTGCTTTGTAGTGTAAAACTCATAACTACTGACTTTAGAATGCGTTACGAATCTTGCGGGATAGGCTGTACCACTCACTTTTTGGCCTCCAAAAAAAAGCTTGTAATACCGGCGCTATGGAAGTCCCATTGAAAAAAGACTTTACGCAAATTGCGTAAGTTAATTTGCGGTACAGCCAAAAAAGTGTGCGGGGCAGCTGTACCTATAAGACTCGTATTAGCAAATGTACTGACTGTTTTACGTGACACGTATGAGTGTGGGGGGGTGTATAGGTTTATCCAATCAGGCATTAGCCTTTTGCCTTTAAAATGGACCCAATGAAGTCACACCTGTATTCTCCTTGACAAAGGGTGGAGTCCCTAAATGCGCGTCGGAGTTGTTTATGATGCCATCACCTGCATCAACCTGCGTCTAGAAAGCTGCACATCTAAGCCAACTATCCGTAGTCCAAAAAATATGAGGTAGGCGAACGGAGGACTCTACAATTCCGATGCCCATTACCACACACGTAAGTCTCACTGTTATGATTTTCAACACGGGATACTACTTGGAACCCGAGGCATACATAAGAAGGTGTTAGGCTGATATAGAGATACAAGTAACGGCTACAGGAGTGGTGTTACAAGCAGCTGTCAGTGAACACACACATATACAGCGAGTGAAGACTTCTTTGGTGTGAAGTTGGGGTTTCATATCATTATAATTACCTCTGTCAAAAATTTGGACGGGATAGCAGACTGTTATAAATATGTGCAAGCTGATACTAGAGGATCCTCCAGGATGCCCCATTGTGACAGGGACTGAATCTATCTTTCAACCTGTGGCAATTTTTCTTGATCAGTTGATTAGACCCCTTTTAGGATATATTGAGTCATACTTACAAGACACCACAGACTTCCCGTGTAAGATTGCATCTCAGGCGATCCCTCAGAATAGTTTATTGGTTACAATGGACATCACAAGTCTATACACCTCAATCCCACCCAATTAGGCATTGAGAGCGTGTTCTATTTTTTGGACAGAGAGAGGTTATACTCACCAAGTGAGAGACGTCTGATTAAGGATCTACTGGAGATCATATTATATGAGAATTATTTTCTCTTTGAGGACACGTTCTATGTCCAAAAGAAAGGAACGGCAATGGGTTCAAATATAGCACCCACTTAAGCCAACTTGTTTGTTCGCAAATTTGAGGAGGATGTGGTTTATAGGGACCAGGGGTTTATAGACTTTGTGATGGGCTGGCACAGATATATCGATGATATTTTCTTCATTTGGACAGGGGGACAAGAAAGCCTGTTACAATTTGTTTCCCGACTTAATCTGTCCAATGATCATCTTAAATTCACTGTTGAATACACTGCTGAGAGCGTGAGTTTTCTGGATACAAGAGTCACATTGAAAGGAGAGAGCCTGAGCTGTGATCTATACACAAAGGATATGGATAGAAATAATACATTACATTACACAAGTTTCCATCCTCAGTTAATTAAGAATCTTCCCCTAAGTCAACTACTTAGAACCAAACAGATTGTAAATGATCTGTTAGTGTGTCAGAAAAGATTGGATGAAATGGCACAGCAATTCATTAAAAGGGGATACCCACAGGAAATATTGCAGATGAATATGGCCAAAGTGGCTAAGATAGATAGGAATAGTCTTCTTATTAAGAAATCTCCTAACCCAAAGCATTTTTCGGTTCCATTTGTAAGTCAATATTGTCTTCATAGTATAAAATTGAAAAGAATGATCTTGAAACATTGGTCCCTACTGAGGGAAGACAGCCAAGTAGGGAGTATATTCAATGACACTCCACTCTTTTCATACAAGCAAAACAGGAATTTTAAGAGATGAACTCATCAGAGCAGATTTGGGTTCTACAAAGGTATCAAAGGAAATTATGAAAACAGGTTGTTTTGCGTGTATGAACTGTGCGTTGTGTCATTTGATGCAAAAAGGAGATTCTATTACCCATCCACATTCTGGAAAAAGGATACCTATTAGAGGCAGGTTTTCCTGTAATTCTAAATACGTAATATATGTTGTCAAATGCCCATGTGGACTGGCATATGTAGGTGAAACCACACAGTTGGTCAAGGATAGAATACGCCAACACAAGGCAGCCATTGGGAAAGATGATGAGGAAGCTCCAGTGGCGTATCATTTCACAAGGGCCTGTCACAACAAAAGTCAACTTAGATTTCCTGCAGTGGACGGGGTACCCCCACTTCGCCGTGGGGGTGATAGGCAGAAATTTCTCTTTAAAAAGGAAGCACAATGGATCAGGAGACTAGACACTCCCCAGGGGTCTGAATAGAGAGATTTCCTGGGGTAGTTTTGCTTAAAAATTGGATAATCGACTATTGTGATTATAATAAACAAATAAGATCTTGCGTTGAGGAGGGTGGTTATACTATATTGAAGGATCTTATATGTCTGTTCAACAAATAATGTTTTTTTACTTGTAAAATAATGTCCATTTTTACTTGTAAAAGAGATTGATATATTCTCTTGTACTAGGAAATTATTGTGTAAATGCATATAAATTGCAAAATGATTTTTTTTACGTTGATATTTTCTATATAATTTGCATGAATATTGCGCTTGTCACTCTCTGAACGTTAGGCTTAGCTTAAAAACACAGTCTACAAGTTATGTTTAGATTTATTGCTATTTTGGTTTACACTTATGTTTTCTTATGTGAAAGTTCTGTGTATAACTGTAGATCCGCTAGAATAGTGAACACTGACCTATTGGGTGTTATAAGACTAGTATATAGTTATGGTAAAGATAAAAAATATACTGACTGTTTTTTACGTGACACGTATGAGTGTGGGGGTGTGTATAGGTTTATCCAATCAGGCATTAGCCTTTTGCCTTTAAAATGGACCCAATGAAGTCACACCTGTATTCTCCTTGACAAAGGGCGGAGTCCCGAAACACGAGTCGGAGTTGTTTATGACACCATCACCTGCATCAACCTATCCAGAGTCCAAAAAATACAAGGTAGGCGAACGGAGGGCTCTACAATTCCGATACCCATTACCACACACGATTGTGGTAAGTCTCACTGTTATGATTTTCAACACGGGATACTACTTGGAACCCAAGGCATACATAAGAAGGTGTTGGGTTGACATAGAGATACAAGTAACAGCTACAGGAGTGGTGTTACAAGCAGCTGTCAGTGAACACACACATATACAGTGAGTGAAGACTTTGTTGGTGTGAAGTTGGGGTTTCATATCGTTATTATTACCTCTGTCATAGATTTGGATGGGATAGCAGACTGTTATAAATATGTGCGAGCTGATACTAGACACAGGAGCCTCAAAAGCATATGTAAGTTAAAGTGAATATAACTGAAGATCGCTTTAAAGAATTGGTGTAAAAGCTACACATATCGTTTTTGGTATTCTGTATTGGAGTGGGACTTCAACCCATAATTAATAAGAAGCAGCACACACTATTGAGAGTTATAAATTTATAAAAACGCACTTTAAGTGGATTACAACAGTGTGGGCCCACTGAATAACTGGGACGGTGTGTGAATTGATACAAACATCAGTTGCAAATCTTTGACGATACAGTTACAAGACCCGCTAAAATACTTTATTATTATCATTTTTGTCCTGGCAGGTGTTGTGGGTCATTCCTTCTTGGGACGCCTTGGGGGTATTATATTATATTATTATCTTTTCTGAACATTATTATTTTTTCTACTGAACATTATTTTTTCTATTGGACAATTTTTTGTGATTTCTTTTTCTTGGTATGGCTGATTTTGAATAGGTTGAGTGTTTTCTTTTATTTTGGTAGCGGTTGTTATTTGGAGGATTGGGTTTGTGTGAAGATGAATTGACAAACATGATTAGCCCAACTTTTTCTGTTTATTAAAGCTGTAGTTCTTATATTGCAATTTCTATTAGTTTAGGAATAAAATATCTAAGTCTCAAATGCTGGTATCTTTTTTTATTATTTGATGTTAGGGTAAGGAGACTAGACCCTATCCCGGGCAGGAGCAAGTTATTTCATATATTTATTTAATAAGAATGGTGTTGTCACTATATTTATTTTACATATTAATTTATGTACAATAGTTAAAACAATATGCATCATACATAAGAATGCATACTATTTAAAAAATCATAGATAAATGCTCTATTAACCCATAAGATGCCCTAACCTAATCACCTAATCAACCCACATACAGGTATTAGGGGTGGTTAGGAGATTATGGCCAAATAAATGGCAACCATCAATATTAAGATTTTTTTAAAATTGATTTTTAAATGTAAAAGAGCTAATCACTTTAGGGCAATGCCCTACAAAAGGCCCTTTTAAGGTCTATTGTAATTTATTTTAGTATTAGGATTTTTTTCAATTTTTTTTTTAGGTGGGTATTTTATTTTATGGGGCATGTAGTTTAGTGTTAGGTATAATGGTGGGGGTTTTTTGGATACAGTCATTTATTATTTTTTGTAACTTAGCTTTTTTATTTTATTGTAACTTCGATTTTTTGTATTTTTTTTTTAACTTTGGGGGGCTAGTTAAGAGGGGTGGTTAGTTTAGGGTGGTTACATGTTACATAGGTTGCACTTGGGGTTGTGGTGGTTTAGGTTTAATTTCTATTTTTTATTTTTGTTAACTTAAAGGGTTTAGTTTAGAGGGGGGCTTGGTTTGGTATTAGGTTGGTTTGATTCTGGGGTTTGTGGCGGTATAGGGGTTTATAGTTTAGTATTTGTGGTGGGTATGTGTCAGCATAGGGGTTAATAGGATAGATTCTTGCAATGGGTATGTAGCAGTACAGGGGTTAATAGTTTAGTACTTGTGGTGGCTATGTGGCAGCATAGGGGTTAATAGTTTCGTACTTGCGGTGGGTATGTGGAGGCACAGGGGTTAATAGTTTAGTATTTACGGTGGGTATGTAGCAGCATAAGGGTTAAGAGGATAGATACTTGCTGTGTGTATGTGGGGGTATAGTTGTTAGTAGTTTAGTTCTTGCAGTGGGTATGTAGTGGTTAAGGGGTTAATAGGATAGATACATGTAGTGAGTATGTGGCGGTTTATATATTTATTAGTGTAGTGTTTGTTTGCAATTGTGGGGTACTTCTGTTTAGGGGTACTATCATAAGTGGTTAGGCACACGGTAGTTGTATTCCATGGATCCTTTACTATACATCATAAATATGGGGGGCAATGCTGGGTGTTATCTATAGCCAGCATCGCTGACCAATGGCATGTATAGTAAACGCCTCTCGGCGATACTGCTATGTTGGGAGTTTAGAATATTTCAACAGGCTCGCTCGACATAGCGGCAGATCCCATGGAATATTTTTCCGCCTCGTAGCACTTTTGATCATTGGGGGCTATGAGAGAAGTTGCAATATTTTTTTTTAGTGCGCTTCGGGTTTTCAATTGCAGAAACTTTTTACTTTCAAATTGTAAAACAAGTGCAACCCGATGCGAGCAAAAAAGCCTCCATCTAGCATAGTTTACTCTCAAACGGGAGCACTAAATTTACTGTAAATATTTTACATCTTCAAATATATATTCCTATATATATATTTGTATATATCTATACCTGTGTGTTTATATATATATATATATATATATATATATATATATATATATATATACAGTATATATATATATATATATATATACTATAATTGCGTTTGTAATGTCTGTTGCCGTCATCCTTAATGGAATGTTGGCAGTGCGAGGTAGCCAACAGAATATGGTGTGCCATTTTCGGAATCCACCGGGATGCAGCAAAGGCAAACGGAGCATTACAACAAAAAAAACACCGCCCACACAAAGTATAACAAAAAAAAACCAGAACCTCCCACATGAAGTATTAACACATACACCGCAAACCCACACATCGCAAAATTATAAAATAATTAACCCCTTAATCCTTTAACCGTCAACCACCCACATCGCAATAAACCTAATTAACTATTAACCCCTTAACCGCAAAACCCCCACATCGCAATAAACTTAATTACCCTATTAACCCCTAAACTGCAAAACACCCACATTGCAATAAACATAATTAACCTATTAACCCTTAAACCGCAGAGCCCCCACATCGCAAAAAAACTATTTACCCTATTAACCCCTAAACCTCAAAACCCCCACATGGCAATAAACCTAATTAACCTATTAACCCCTTAAACCGCCAAAAAAAAACACCCAAATAACTTATTAAATTATTAATCCTCCTAACCTAACTCCCCCTAACCTAACACCCCATAAATGAACACAAATTACCTAACCTAAAAAATACTAAAGTTACAAAAAATAAAAAAGGCTAACATTACAGAACATAAAAAAACAAATTACCAAAATTTACAAAATTAAACCTAATCCTTATGAAAATAAAAAGCCCCCCAAAATAAAAACACCCCCTAATCAAAGAATAAACTGCCAGTAGCCCTTTAAATCGCTTTTTGCTGGGCATTGCCCCAAGCTAAAAAGCTCTTTTGCAGAAGAAAAAAGTCTAAGTCCCCCCTAACAGTTAACCCCCCCCCCACCAAACCCCCCAAAATAAAAGAACTGAACACTAAAAAACCTAAACTACCTATTGCCCTGAAAAGGGCATTTGTTTGGGCATTACCCTTAAAAGGGCATTTAGCTCTTTTAGGAATTGCCCACCCTAATCTAAATTAAAAAAAACAAAAATAAAAATAAAAAAAAACCTAAGTCTTACCCCCAGGTTGAAACTCACCGTTCCTGAAGTCCGACAAAGAAGGTCCTGTCCCATGCGGTGAAGTCTTCTTCCAAGCGGCGACCTCTTCTTTCTTCTTCCAGGAACAATCTGGCGTGGAGAGCGGACCTGAAGACCGATGACCGCGGAGCTGAAGACCGGCGACCCTGGAACTGAAGTCCGGCGACCGCGGAGCCATGGAGCGTGGAGGATCCTCTTCTTCTGATTGCCGCTGTACACTGAATAGTGAATTCAAGGAACACGATTAAAGATGGCGTCCCTTGAATTCCTATTGGCTGATTTGATTCTTCAAATTTAAATCAGCCAATAGGATGAGAGCTACTGAAATTCTATTGGCTGAT
Source organism: Bombina bombina (assembly GCF_027579735.1). Lineage (NCBI taxonomy): Eukaryota > Metazoa > Chordata > Amphibia > Anura > Bombinatoridae > Bombina > Bombina bombina. The sequence goes on from NC_069502.1 coordinate 1,134,581,430, forward strand.
TTAAACAGCCAATAGGATTTCAGTAGCTCTCATTCTATTGGTTGATTTGAATTTGAAGAATCAAATCAGCCAATAGGAATTCAAGGGACACCATCTTTAATCGCATACCTTGAATTCACTATTCAGTGTACGGCGGTGATCGGAAGAAGAGGATCCTCCACGCACCATGGCCCAGCGGTCGCCAATCTTTAGTTCCGCCGTTGCCGGCCTTCAGTTCCGCTGTCCTGGATGAAGAAAGAAGAGGTCCCTGCTTGGAAGAAGATGTCAGCCACTTGGAAGAAGACTTCACCGCATGGAAGAGGACCTTCTCTGCCGGACTTCAGGACCCGTGAGTATCTATTTGGGGCTTTTGCTTTCTCTCTCCCCCTCTCTTTTGCTCTCTCTCTCTCCCCCTCTCTTTTGCGCTCTCTCTCACTCCACCTCTTTTGCTTTCTCCCCCTCTCTTTTGCTCTCTCCCCTCTCTTTTGTGCTCTCTCCCTCCCCCCAATTTGCACTCTCTCTCTCCACCCCTTTCTTTTGTGCTCTCTCCCCCCTCTCTTTTGCATTCTCTCTCCCCTCCTCTCTTTTGCGCTCTCTCTCTCTCGCCCCTCTTTTTTGCACTCTCCCTCTCTCTTTTGCTCTCTCTCCCCCTTCTCTTTTGCTCTCTCTCTCCCCCTTCTATTTTGCTCTCTCTCTCTCTCTCTCCCCCCTCTCTTTTGCTCTCTCTCCCCCTCTCTTTTGCTCTCTCTCCCCCTCTATTTTGCTCTCTCTCTCCCCCCCTCTCTCCTCCCTCTCTTTTGCTCTCCCCCCTCTCTCTCTCCCCTCCTCTCTTTTGCTCTCTCTCTCTCCCCCTCTCTTTTGCTCTCTCTCTCCCCCCTCTCTTTTGCTCTTTCTCTCTCCCCCTCTCTTTTGTTCTCTCACTCCCCTCTCTTTTGCTCTCTCTCCCCCTCTCTCCCTCTTCCTCCGTCTCTCTCTCCCCCCTCTCTCTCTCCCCCCTTTTTCTCGCTCCACCCCTCTCTTTTGCTCTCTCTCCCCCCTCTCTTTTGCTCTCTCTCACCCTCTCTTTTGCTCTCTCTCCCCCTCTCTTTTACTCTCTCTCCCCCCTCTCTTTTGCTCTCTTTCTCCCCCTCTTTCGCTATCTTTCTCTCCTCTCCTTTGCTCTCTCTCCCCTCTCTTTTTCTCTCTCTCTTCCCCTCTCTTTTTCTTTCTCCCCCTCTCTCTTGCTCTCTCTCCCCCTCTCTTTTGCTCTCTCTCTTTCCCCCCTCTATTTTTCTCTCTCCCCCTCTCTTTTGCTCTCTCTCCCCTCTCTTTTGCTCTTTCCCATCTCTTTCACTCTATCCCCTCTCTCTCCCCCCGCTCTTTTGATCTGTCTCACTCATGCGCGAGCGACCAGCTCCGCCCATACTCACATGCGCAAGACCGGCTCTGCCCATGTCCACGCCCCGCCTGGCCATGCCCACATCACGCTTGACCCCGCCCATGCCATGCCGCAGATCAGGTAGACTCTAAGGCCAGGTGTGTTTGTCCTCGCACTGTCTCTACTGTGCATGACAGCTTTGGACAAACACACTTGGCCTTTTATATTATAGGATACCTATATAAATATATACAGTATGTATGTATATATATATATATATATATATATGCATATATATTTATATATATATATATATACATGATTATATATAGATATATACAGGGAGTGCAGAATTATTAGGCAAGTTGTATTTTTGAGGATTAATTTTATTATTGAACAACAACCATGTTCTGGGCCAAGAAATATCTCAAGACTGATTTTTCTAAGGTTTTATGGACTGATGAAATGAGAGTGAGTCTTGATGGGCCAGATGGATGGGCCCGTGGCTGGATTGGTAAAGGGCAGAGAGCTCCAGTCCGACTCAGACGCCAGCAAGGTGGAGGTGGAGTACTGGTTTGGGCTGGTATCATCAAAGATGAGCTTGTGGGGCCTTTTCGGGTTGAGGATGGAGTCAAGCTCAACTCCCAGTCCTACTGCCAGTTTCTGGAAGACACCTTCTTCAAGCAGTGGTACAGGAAGAAGTCTGCATCCTTCAAAAAAAACATGATTTTCATGCAGGACAATGCTCCATCACACGTGTCCAAGTACTCCACAGCGTGGCTTGCAAGAAAGGGTATAAAAGAAGAAAATCTAATGACATGGCCTCCTTGTTCACCTGATCTGAACCCCATTGAGAACCTGTGGTCCATCATCAAATGTGAGATTTACAAGGAGGGAAAACAGTACACCTCTCTGAACAGTGTCTGGGAGGCTGTGGTTGCTGCTGCACGCAATGTTGATGGTGAACAGATCAAAACACTGACAGAATCCATGGATGGCAGGCTTTTGAGTGTCCTTGCAAAGAAAGGTGGCTATATTGGTCACTGATTTGTTTTTGTTTTGTTTTTGAATGTCAGAAATGTATATTTGTGAATGTTGAGATGTTATATTGGTTTCACTGGTAAAAATAAATAATTGAAATGGGTATATATTTGTTTTTTGTTAAGTTGCCTAATAATTATGCACAGTAATAATCACCTGCACACACAGATATCCCCCTAAAATAGCTATAACTAAAAACAAACTAAAAACTACTTCCAAAACTATTCAGCTTTGATATTAATGAGTTTTTTGGGTTCATTGAGAACATGGTTGTTGTTCAATAATAAAATTAATCCTCAAAAATACAACTTGCCTAATAATTCTGCACTCCCTGTATATATGATGAAGTATGTTTAAAATTAAACTTTATTAAATACAATTAAAAAATTTTTTTTTAAGTAATTGTGATAAAAATATCACCTACAGCTACCTCCACCTTATAACCTCAAATAGGTTACCAACACACTAAAACCAGAACAGCTGTGTGGTACCCCCCTGTATTCCTGGCCGATAGCTGGAATCGTCGGCTTCAGGTGCCAGGGGTAACTAACCACAGCGTACTGGGATAAAGTGTGAACAGATAAATATAAGAAATGAACATTTCTTTAAAATAAAGGACAAACGCATTTCGGCTGTTAAGTCTCAGCCTTTCTCAATGTGAATGAATGTATTTTAGATGTGTTTTGTGACACTTCCTTGTTTTGCCAAACAGTTAACCACAGCTCTGAGGATGCACTAACCCAGCGATCGTTAACTTCAATTACTTAAGTGATCGCGTTTACTTTCAACTTTTAATATTAGCTCATTTTAACTTGCACGCAAGCAAACGAGAGAACCCGATATCGATCACGTGTAGACATTTTCACTCTACTCAAAATCTGGCCCATAAATGATTAGAGTGATCCAACCAAGTGCTAGATTACGAGTGGCACATTAACTGTAGTGCAATATCGGGTTTTTCTCAGCCTTTTGCACGCAAAGGGAATTGTTTACGTAATTCGAGTTGAAAGTAAACTTGTTCACTTGAGCGCAATCAAATTTAATGTGCATCAGGTTAGCGTGGCTTCAGAGGGAAGAAAAAGGTTGCATAAAACACAACATAAATTGATGCTAAAGTACAGTTATACTCATATAAACACTATCTGATAAAAATATTTAAAAAATAAAATTATTTAAAAAGTTTTAAGGGCTCAAAGATAGATGATATAAGGTGTTTGGAAAAAAAGGGCTGCAAATGACTTTAGAGGGACACTGTACCCACATTTTCTTTTGTGATTCAGATAGAGTATGACATTTTAAGCAACTTTCTAATGTACTCCTATTATCAAATGTTCTTTATTATCTTGGTGTCTTTATTTGAAATGCAAGAATGTAAGTTTAGATGCCGGCCCATTTTTGGTGAACAACCTAGGTTGTTCTTTCTGATTGGTGGATAAATTCATCCACCAATCAAAAACTGCTGTCCAGAGTTCTGAATCAAGAAAAAAGCTTAGATGCCTTCTTTTTCATATAGATGATAGCAAGAGAAAGAAGAAGCATTGATAACAGGAGTAAATTAGAAAGTTGCTTAAAATTGCATGCTCTATCTGAATCACAAAAGAAAATTTTTGGGTTCAGTGTCCCTTTAACATAGATATGTATACATGGACATGTTTAATTATGTGCATGTAAGTACATATATTTATATATACCCACATATTTCTATATATATAAATATATATATATAAATGTGTGTACATATGTATTTAAGTATTTATGATTTTTTACTGTATATTTACTGTACATATTTAACATTCTAATGTTCTTCACTTACAGGATAATGTACTTTTTATTGTAAATACATATTTCTATATATTCTATATATTCTTATAGATATAAAGTTATGTATAGGTATTTTACATTAACATTATCATATATATATATATATATATAATTATATTTTTAATAATAAAAAGTACATTATTTTCTATGTGAAGAACATGGGAATGTAAAATATGCGTATTGTGCATCGGGGTTCACAGTTTAGGACTAACATGGTCAGGTTTGAGCAATGAAGAAATGCTATCTTCAATGTGCATTATTGAAATATTAAATATAAATGATAAACAAATATTAAGACAAATTATTTAACATTATTATATCTTATATAATATTTTTTTGAAAAATGTTAATATTTTTTAATAATTTATATTTAATATTTCAATAACGCGCATTGAAGATAGCAATTCTTAATGTGCGTTTACCCGACCGCTTTAGTCCTAAATTACTAACCCCCATGTGTGTTAAGCATTTTTTACATTCCTATGTTCTTCACATAGAAACAAATTTACTTTTGTATTATTAAATATATATATATATATATATATATATATATATATATATATATATATATATATATATATATATACTGTATACATGATAATGTAAAATATATATATACCTATATATCTATAGGAATAGATATAGAAGTTTAAGCATATATAGATATATATAGAAATATGTCTCATCTCATCTTTATCCACTTATCCAGGGTCGGGTCGCGGGGCAGCAGTTCTAGCAGGGGACCCCAAACTTCCCTTTCCCTGGCCACATTAACCAGCTCCGACTGGGGAATCCAGAGGCGTTCCCAAGCCAGTGTGGAGATATAATCCCTTCACCTAGTCCTGGGTCTTCCCCGATGCCTTCTCCCACCCAGACATGTCTAGAACACCTCCCTAGGGAGGTGCCCAGGGGGAATCCTTACCAGATGTGTGAACCACCTCAACTTGCTCCTTTCTACGTGAAGGAGCAGTGGCTCTATTTCGAGTTTCTCATGGATGACTGAGCTTCCCATCCTATCCCTAAGGGAGACGCCAGCCACCTTCTTGAGAAAACCCATTTCGTCCACTTGTACCCGCGATCTCGTTCTTTGGGTCATGACCCATCCTTCATGACCATAGGTGAGGGTAGGAACAAAGATTGACCGGTAGATCGAGAGCTAGGTGTTAGTTTTTTTTTCAGTTTGCGCACTCCATTGAAGTCTATGGGGGAATACATTAACGTGACCGCGACTTCTCAAAATCTATCTATTTATGTGCAAAAAGCCTGTGTCTAGCAGCACTAAATAGAGCTCCACTCATAGTTTAGTACCAAATTGGTTACAAATTTCCAAAATGTTATGCTATAGGTGTCCTGGAAAGTAGTGTGATAATTGGGTTATCATGACATTTTCAAATGGATTGGAACAGATTCAAATTTGAATACCACATGAAAAGACACGTAATGCACTTCACATGAAAACTCTTATTGCCTGGAATACTCCGAATTACAGTGAGAAAGTACACAGGTATACCTGAGATGTGATAATCATTAATTTGCTCTTTAGATAACCATTTTTGTAACATGTGTATTTACAATCCAACAGAATATGTTATATGTACATTCTCCAACAAATACAGGAACAGCTGGTTGGAGTTATGAATGCATTTTTTGCTCTATTCCTACAGATCTATTTCAGGTTAGTGCCCGTTTTATTAAACTGAATAATAAATACCAAATTAATTATACTAAAGAGCAGGGAACTAAACCAGCTTCTAAAAACGATAGCACGCAGTTCATGGAGTGGAAAATAGAAGTCATATATAAAGTCTCTTTCACAAAGATCCACGTTTACAATGAACTGAAATGAAAAATATAATTCTTTCTGAAACCTCTGGAATTTAAACAGAACTCTAAATAAAAACCTTTTTTCGCAGTTGGATTGTGTAAGAGAGTAATAATTTTATGGCAAGTGGCAGTTATATTTAGTTTGCTGTTAGGAATTCATTATATTTCTGCATATTTTTGTCACCTCTTGGGCTTTCTGCTCAGATTTACACCTTTATACCAAAGGAAGACAATAATGTAATTTTGGATTTGGCAACTGAAATACCAACAAAAAAGAGCTGTGGAAACCAACTAATCAGAAATATCAGTAAAACTGTTTTTCCATTAGCTGATTTATGGTTAATATGCTCCAGAGAACTCCGTCTGTCGTATCATATTCTTGAGTTTATTTATATAAACTCTCACATTAAGTATTTTTGAAGGAAAATATAATTTTTAGTGAGATTGCATCTTTTCTCAAGTGTAAAATAAGTACAAAAAATACATATAAGCACAAGCTATATTTTCTAAATATTTCCTAAAACATGAAAACTATTTGAAAAATACAAAAATGATGTTTTGTCTATCTCAAAGTACATAATAAAAAGATAATTATTTGATATTAATCTACTTCACTATACCACACAATTCTGCAGACACCATGTTGCAGGGTGTTTAACCATTTTGAACGTTTTGAGTCCAAATTAGCAATAATCTAAAAAAGGTCTTGCAGGCAGCAGTGCACTTCCTGGACATTATAGCAATAGTTTAGGTGCAGCACTGCATACCATGTGTCAACAAATTACTTTTGAATGTCACCTTGACCAAGGTTCACCACCCCTACCCTAAGGAGCAATAGGAAGATAATTAGGGGCTGAATTATCAAAGCATTAATTTTGTTAGATTCGCTGGCGTCAATACGTTCGCCAGACATTGCCAGACATTGCTGCCACAAGTCAAGTACAGAGCGATGATCATTGGACTGTTGATAAACTTTATTTATACCATTTCATTACTGTCCATGAACAAGCACATTTCTCTAAAGCTAATCTTTTATTTTTAATCTGTTAATGTCCAAGAAATAGCTAGATTTTTACCTGAACAAACAATAATATCTCTTAGAAAGTATTTTTCTATGTATTTGTTATAAAAAAAAAAATGATATATGATATTTCCACATAAATTAATGTGTATTTGTATTTCTAGAAATCATGATATGTCTATCTCATGTTTTTTTGTTTTTTTAAAATGATTATTAATGCTAGAATTTGTATATATATCTTTGTACATACTTGTATATACTGTATATATGTGTTATGTCAGAAATCTTTTGCAAACATATTTACATGTCCCTAAATTCCTTATTATTATTGCTTATATCTCTGTGTTTATTTATACCACTATATGTATATAGTGTAAATATATTATTATTCTGAGCAAGAATAATATGCGAATATAACATGTAATCAGGGTATCATATGTATTTATTTGCAATCAATGGATATTTTAGGAGCTGGGCCCAGTGGCGACTCTAGGAACAAAATATAGGGGGGGCACATAAGACTCACCAGACTTTGCACATGCTGCTCCTGTCCTCTGGAACTCTCTACCCCACTCCATTAGACTATGTCCAACCTTGTATAGCTTCAGACGATCCTTGAAAACCCACCTATTCAGAGAGGCTTACCATCTCTCCTCCATCCCGCATCCAAACCAAACTAATACATGTACATGAACTGCCTGACTCACTGCTGCAAATACAACCGATGTAGCAAGCTACCCCAACCTTATGTCTCTGCACCCTAAACCTATAGACTGTGAGCTCTCCAGAGCAGGGCCCTTTACCTCCTGTACTAGATTTGTATAGTTTTGTAATGTTTTGTATTTTATCACAAATCTTTGTCATTGTATACCCCTATCACTGTACCCAGCGCTACGGAATTTGGTGGCGCTATACAAATAAATGATAATAATAATAATAATACCACAGTCAAAACTGGGGGGCACTAATAATTTTCACCACTAAATCATACCACTGAAAATAAACAAAATACATATATATAAATAAGATTCCAAAATACGAGAGTAATGCGGTACGCAATGATACCTTTTTATTGTACTAACCTAATACTTAGATTACAAGTTGTGCACTATTTAGTGCTTACACTTGCGAACAAACACTGTCAGAAGTAAAAGCGTATTACAAGTTGAAAGTTAAATGTTTGCACATGAGAAAAAGCCGATGCACACTAACTTGAGGACTTTGGCTATCACGACTGCATTAAAGGGACAGTATACACCAATTTTCATATAACTCCATGTAATAGACACTACTATAAAGAATAATATGCACAGATACTGATCTAAAAATCCAGTATAAAACCGTTTGAAAACTTTCTTAGAAGCTCCCAGTTTAATACTGTTAAAAAGGACTGCTGGAACACCCACAGCAAGTAGATTTATATCAAATAAAGCAGACACTCCCCCTTCCTCTGCATATGAAAAGACTCTACACAAACAGGAGCAAGCTGGAGTAGGTATACATCAGTATTCTCCTAAAACTTTGGGGTTTGGTTAGGAGTCTGAAAATCAGCACAATGTTATTTAAAAATAAGCAAAACTATACTTTTTTTAAAAAAGCTGTATAGGTTATATAAATGGATCATCTACAAGACATTTATGCAAAGAAAAATCTAGTGTATAATGTTCCTTTAACTTCCTAACCTAACACTTATCTATTGCACTAACCCAACACTACGTTAGAAGATAGTTATGAATATTTTACATTCCAATGTTCTTCATATAGAATTTTTTTTTTCTTATTTATAAGATTAATAAGTATACATTATAATAAAATATATATATATATATATATATATATATATATATATATATATATATATATATATATATATATATATATATATATATATATGTGTGTGTGTGTGTGAATTTCTATTTAAAAATACACAGAATAATTTTTCCTATGTGAAGAACATTGAAATGTAAACTACAGTACATACACATTAAAAAACATTAAAATTGAATAAAAAATATTGCGGCACAGATACTAGTACTATGTGTAGTATGTACAGTAGATTCAGATCACTTGTGTGTGATTAATTACTTTGAAATAGCAATAGATTAAAAATATAAAATAAAAAGTTTAAAAGGGTTTCATTTCCTAGTGATACATGTGATTTCACGATTTCAGAAATTATACCGTTTGAATATGAAACTATCTGGTCTTGCAAAAATATAATTTACTGGAAGCGTATTTGTCACATTATTCAATGACAAATGTAGCTGACAATTGTTTACTAAAAAGATTTTGCCATGGGAGTTTAACCCTTTAAGGACACAGCTTTCAGTTTGCTCAATTGTTTTATGATGGAAAAATTCCGTCATATGTCCTTAAGAGGTTAAAGGGATCATGTAATACACAAAAAAGATCTTGAAACAGCTACAATGATCAGTCTACACATATTCAGCAAATTGTAATACTTTTTTAAAAATATTTTTTAATCAGCTCAGCACCTCCTGCTCTCATTTTCCCACACCCTAGTGCGTCCTACTGTTAATTTCCATTCACATAGTGCATGCTGTTGAACTTAAAGTAGTCTGAGAAAGTGCAAAATTAAATATTATAATTTTTTTAATAGTTTAACATTGTAATTATTTCATAGCTAGTGTTACCTTATCATTTGTCCTTAGAAATTTAAAAGCCTAGTCATAAGCGGTGACTGTTCTCTCCAAACAGAGGAACTGACCTATTCTGATAAAAAAAAAAAAACTTAAAAGTCTCCCTGGTGGTTTTTGAGGCAGAAAGTAATTAGGAAAACAAGAGTACTAAACAACAAGGATGTGTAGTGTAGAGACAGTAGTCGGTAGGCAACTTGGTAAGTATAGGTCACGGCATGTGGTGACTAATAAACTGGAAAAAAACATGCAACAGTGCAAGGAAGAGGGGATGCAGAATAGCAATGGGCTTCGCAGGGCTGTTCTAGATTATAGTGGAATGGATTCAGGGCTGCAGAATGCTGACTACAAAGATTAGCTGGCTACTATCAAGCCGGTGCAATAAGCAAGTAAAAACGAGCCACGGCACATGCTGGTCTTCTACATTCAAACAATTATAAAGCCGTTTGTGAATCTAGTGGAATTTAATGTAATGTGACACTGACAGTCAGTGACTTTACTTACCCCAGAATCATATCTTTGTCTGTCAGAGTGCCAGACTGCCAGTGCCTGCTGTTACTGCTCCTTCCTGCTGCACTCTCTATCTCTAGCTCTTGTCCTGCACACAGTGCCTGTTTGTTGGCCCCTCCCTCTTCCTCTCCAGTCTCTGGTCATGTTCCTTGTGCTGGTAGGAACGTGACCTGGGCTGGCTGGAACTGGAGCAAATAGCAGCAATGGCATGGCTGGCTGGGGCATTGGTCTGGTGCACTAGTGCAGGAGTCAGTGCATGTAGACCCAGACCGGCACGAGGCATGATGAGGCACGTGTGTGGGTCAAAATAAAATACACCGGCGGCTGGCCAAAACAAAGTAAAACATAACATTAAAAAAAAAAATATTATATAATGTCACACTCTAGCATTAATGCAAGCATCAGTGGTGGTGGGGCACACGGGGGGGCAAAGAATAATAATGGTGGGCAATTTCCCCCCCAGCCCCCCTGTAGCAATGCCACAGGCTGGGCCAGTTTTCTCTCTGCCCCTGTGTAACCCCTCCTGATTGCAGTCTAGTTTTAAACAACACCCTTTCACAGGTGTTATAAAATGGGTTGGCATATAAGATGACATTTCTTCATGAAAATGAAATTCAAGAGAAGGAAGAAAACACTGAAAATAGCATGACAGTAAAGAGGTGATTTTAATTTCTGCTGTATCTGAATCATGACAGTTTAATGTGAGGTAAACTATCCATTTGAGCTATCAGCTTAAGATTATATTGAATCAATCATCATTCGAATTTTAAAATCATTGTTTAAAATATCACACTATGGGGCATATTTATCAAGCTCCGTATTGCTCGCCGGAAACAGAAGTTATGAAGCAGCGGTCTAAAGACCGCTGCTCCATAACCTGTCCACCTGCTCTGAGGCGGCGGACAGAAATCAACCCTATCAAATATGATCGGGTTGATTGACACCCCCTGCTAGCAGCCAATTAGCTGCGAATCTGCATGGGGCGGCATTGCACCAGCAGTTCACAAGAATTGCTGGTGCAATGATAAATGCTGACAGCGTGTGCAACGGAGATGATCCGCTATATTGGATCATGGCCACTTGCACCATAGTAAATAGGCCCCTATATGTCCTAATGTCATCATCAATGTTTAACTTTAATATTAATTTCAAATATACATACTTTCAAAGTATAATACACAATGTAACAAATGGCACTTACTAGTTCTGATGAGTGATCAATGACACAAGTATCAAGCAATTTAATTCGTAAGTGATAGTAGAAAATGTATATTTAAATCAGATTGGCTGCTTTCATAAATCATGTGATTATGCATTTCCCAATCAAAAGTGGTGGAAACTTTCACTAGTTTGTGGGTTGTTTAGGAGTATTGCGTCAAATTTGGTGTGAAAAGTGTTGCGTCAAATTTGGTGCAAAGTGGAGAGTGGGACTTGTATTGCATGCCTTAAACATGGTGCAAATAGATTTATCAAAAAAAAAGGAAGTTAACTATATTATGTTATGTATTTATTTAATTTTTATATTTATATCTACTAGTGCACCAAGTTTGCACCAAATTTGGAGCAATACTTTGCACCAAATTTGGAGCATAGAAACATAGAAACATAGAAACATAGAATTTGACGGTAGATAAGAACCAAAAAGGCCCATCAAGTCTACCCATAAGCAATAATATTGTTTGATTTAGAAAGAGTATACAATTTTGATAAAGTTTCTAATTTACTTTTATTATCTAATATGCTTAATTTGGGTACATTTATCATAGTGCGGACATGATACTATGTAGCGTAACATCGATAAATGCTGACATACAGCATACGCTGTCGGTATTTATCATTGCACCAGCAGTTCTTGTGAACTGCTATTGCAATGCCGCCCCCTGCAGATTTGCATACGCTGTCGTCATTTATCATTAGCGCTGCGGAATCTGTTGGCACTCTACAAATAACCAATAATAATAATAATTGCACTAGCATTTCTCATGAAATGCTTGTGCAATGCTGCCCCCTGCACATTCGCTACCACTCAGCCGCTAGCAGGGAGTGTCAATCAGTCCGATCATATTTAATCGGGTTGATTTCTATCCGCGGCCTCAGAGCAGGCGGACAAGTTATGATGCTTCATAACTACTGTTTCCGGCGAACCTGAAGGCTCGCGCGGAAACTGGGGCATCACGCTCCATATGGAGCTTGATAAATCAGCCCTATTGTATTGCAGCATCGAACAAAACCTTTCTGTGTTTTCAGACTCCCATTGATTTTTTATGGCATTCGCGGACTCAAGGGTGACGGTTTGAACGATAGGTACTCTGCGTACCTGTTGAATGTTTGATAAATTGGGAAGAGGGTGAAATAGAGTCAAATGTGAATTAGAAACATCTAGAACGATGCAAGCATCGATCTGCATCGGATTGATATTGCAGGAGCGTTTATTACATAACACATTTCAACATTTGATGATCTTAACGCTTTGTTAACTATGGCGAATCAATCTTGTGTCGAATTTGATGTGGGATTGCAGCATATTATCAGTTAAAACTTTGATAAATCTACAGTAAACAGATAAAGTAGGAAGGAACAACCATTATATACAAGGTTATTAAAGAATGACAAGGCAGCACTCAAGTCCCATAAAGAAAAAGTGGTTTTATTAAACTCTCTCCACAGATGTCAACAACACCTTATTCTCCAATTGAGTCAAAGGCATCTATTTATCAAGCTGTCAACTTACCTGCATTCAACTGCACCAATACGCTCACCTAAGATCGCCTAACTGCTGCAGACCTGAATACTTTCTCCAAAATTATCAAAAAAGCTGTCAAAAAGCCGCGCACCAAGTACGGTGCGATGAGCAGCGGACTGTTGTTAACTAACAGTCATCTCGCTGCTCTTCGGCTTTTTTACAGCTTTCTTGGTACCCTGTCACTAAACACCCACACTATACTATACTGTTTTACCTAAACCGCCGTTCCCGGACCCCGTCTAATAAATAAACTTATTAACCCCTAAACCGCTGCTTCCGGACCCCGCCGCAACTAAATAAAGTGTTTAACCCCTAAACCGCGGCTCTCGGACGCCGCCGCAACTAAAAAAACTTATTAACCCCTAAACCGCCGCTCCCGGATCCCACCGCCACCTACATTATACTTACAAACCCCTAATCTGCCGCCCCCTACACCACCGCCACCTACATTATATTTCCAAACAGCCAATAGAATGCAAGCTCAATCCTATTGACTGATAGGATCAGCCAATAGGATTGAACTTCAATCCTATTGGCTGATTGCATCAGCCAATAGGATTTTTCCTACCTTAATTCCGATTGGCTGATAGAATTCTATCAGCCAATCGGAATTGAAGGGATGTCATCATGGATGACGTCACTTAAAGGACCCGTCATTGTTGAAGAAGACTCCGGATAAAGAGGATGCTCTGCATCGGATGTCTTGAAGATGGAGCCGCTCCGCGCCGGATGGAGGAAGATAGAAGATGCCGTCTGGATGAAGAATTCTGCCCATCTGGAGGACCACTTCTGCCCGTCTGGAGGACCACTTCTGTCGGATTCGTTGAGGACTTCGGCCCGGTTGGGTGAAGACTTCTCAAGGTAGGGTGATCTTCAAGGGGTTAGTGTTAGGTTATTTTAAGGGGGGATTGGGTGGGTTTTAGAGTAGGGTTGGTTGTGTGGGTGGTGGGTTTTAATGTTGGGGGGGTTGTAATTTTTTTTTACAGGTAAAAAAGCTGATTACTTTGGGGCAATGCCCCACAAAAGGCCCTTTTAAGGGCTATTTGTAATTTAGTGTAGGGTAGGGTTTTTTTAATTTAGGGGGGCTTTTTTATTTTGTTAGGGGGATTAGATTAGGTGTAATTAGTTTAAAAATATTGTAATTATTTTATTATTTTCTGTAATTTTGTGTTTTGTTTCTTTTGTACTTTAGATAATTTTATTTAACTTTATTTGATTGTATTTAGTTTAGGGAATTTATTTAATTATAGTGTAGTGTAATTGTAACTTAGGTTAGGTTTTATTTTACAGGTAAATTTGTATTTATTTTAACTAGGAAGTTATTAAATAGTTAATAACTATTTAATAACTATTCTACCTAGTTAAAATAAATACAAAGTTGCCTGTAAAAAATAAAGAAATCCTATGATAGCTACAATGTAACTATTAGTTATATTGTAGCTATCTTAGGGTTTATTTTACAGGTAAGTATTTAGTTTTAAATGGGAATAATTTATTTAATGATAGGAATATTTATTTATATTTATTTTAATTATATTTAAGTTAGGGGGTGTTAGGGTTAGGGTTAGACTTAGGTTTAGGGGTTAATAAATTTAATATAGTGGCGGCGGTGTAGGGGGCGGAAGATTAGGGGTCAATAAGTATAATGTAGGTGGCGGTGGGCTCTGGGAGCGGCGGTTTAGGGGTTAATAAGTTTATTTAGTTGCAGCGGGGTCCGGGAGCGGCGGGATAGGGGTTAATAACTTTTATTTAGGTGGCGGCGGTGTAGGGGGGGCAGATTAGGGGTGTTTAGATTCTGGGTACATGTTAGGGTGTTAGGTGTAAACACATTACCATAGGAATCAATGGGATATCGGGCAGCAGCGAACATAAGCTTTCGCTGCTTTCAGACTCCCATTGATTCCTATGGCATCCACGGCTTTCAGGGCGGCGGATTGAAAACCAGGTACACTGGGCCGGAATAGTGCCGAGTGTATCTGGTAGTAGTTTGTTAACTAGCAAAAGTAGTCAGATTGTGCCGAATTTGCATTCGGAACATCTTTTATGACATAAGCATCGATCTGTGTCGGACTGAGTCCGGTGGATCGTATGTTACGTCACTAAATTCTACTTTTGCCGGTCTGTAGGGTTTGATAACTAAGGGGAATCAGGCTCACCACAAATATGCTGCGGAATTCCAGCGTATTTGCAGTTGACGGCTTGATAAATAGATGCAAAAGTGTTTAAAAAATAAAATAAAACATACATATATCCAAACATAAAACAAGTGTTACCAGGACTGGGGTGATGTAGACTAATTAAGCATAAAGGTATAATGAGCACATTAGTGTAAAGAAACGCTCAAAGAGATCTACCTTATATATGCATAAAAGAGTATACACAAAATTGCACAATGTAGCAGACCAACATAAAATGCCAACAGCAAATATAGTGTTAACAGTCCGTTTGGAGCACTTAGTGTGTAGCACAAGCTCCAACAAAGTTCTTAGGGACCGTAACAGCCCACTACAATTGTATAATATCACTCACAGTAAAGAATAGCAAGCTGTATTGTGAAAGTCTCACCACATCTAGCGGTACTGATCCTGTTTTCCCTTTATTGCGAATCATATACTGGATACAAACAACCAACCATTGGTGCTAGTCTGCAGCAAACACAGCAATCAAAAACAGATGATATCCTTGGTATTAGGTGAAGTCCAGTATCGCAATTCTTTATCCACAAAGACAGACACAGGAACAAACAAGGCTTCTAGAGCTGTACACTCACACATGCAATCTTGAATTTCCTTGGGGATGATTAGGCAATTACCACCATAGACCTTGAAATAAGAACTTGTTTCAAAAGTTGCCGGTACAAGGAACGTCAGGCATGACGTGTTTCGCCCCTCTCCTTCATGGGCTAACTCTAGAGCTTCGTCAGATGCAGTTTGTCGTTTAATCCGGCCTTTTATAGCACCTGATAATTGATTATTTTACATGCTCCTCCTTTAAACTTTAAAAGAACCATCAGCAACTTATTCTTTTGAATTTACCAACAATTTTTTACACAATAACAATTGAAGTTATACCAGTAATGTGTACATATATAATTTGCATGTTATTACCTCAAAATGATTACTTTGGAAAGTGGAAACATTTACTAAATACACATAAGCACATAGTTACAAACCCAAATTGGACACAAAAAAGAAAGATATATTTGCTACATACATCTTGCAATATATAGACAGGGTAATGGAATCCTAAACAAGAGGTGCACATCAATATTGTACATATTACAAAAAACATGAAAAGTCAATCTTTTCATTAAGGCCATAGGGTGTCAAAGTGTCTAGCTACAGGATTGTCCTGTGCTTTTCCCTTAATATCATCCCTATGCTCCCTCACTCGATCTTTCAAGTCACGTTTTGTTTTTCCTATTTAATACCGTATATGGGACATGAGCAGTGCAGAAGGTAAATGACACCTGTTTCTTTTCTCTTTCTCTGCTGTGTCCACGGCAGCTTCTTTTTGGAAAGTGGTAACATGGCTTTTAAAGTCTCAGGTGAGAGATGACAGAGTGATGTTAGTGAGGCATTTAAAGCAACTATTGTCATTGATGAACAAAACATTGATGAAAAAAGTGAAGAGGTATTTACAGCCTTCAAATTATATAAAGCAAAAGCTATAAAAGAATTAAAATTGAAGTGGGAGATTGATAGCCTTGAAAATTATGTGCGATAAAAATTAGTACCAAGAGGCTTAAGAATTAAGTTGGACCCTGGTATTAATTTAAGGGGACTTAATGCTGATAATGATTTCATCATAAAATGGAACGCTATCCTAACTAAGTGTACCATTGAACTAATGGAACTTATGATTGCAGAAAATAAGTTAAAATTGGATGAAAGCAAGACAGATGTAGAGAAAGCTTACACAGTAGTCAATATTTTTGCTACAGATCCAGCTTTTGAGAAATTAAATAAAGAGATTCAACAAAATATTGACAAATTACAAAATGAGATCAAATTTAGGAAGCGTAGAAAACTAATGAGAGACCAAGATGATGGAAGGAAAAATAAGATCTATGTTTATAGAAATGGAGGAAGTAATCAGAATTCATATGATTCAGGTACTGAAAATTCAGGTAACGAAATTGATAACTCCCAAAATATGAGAAATGCCTTACAAGAACCCTCCCCTTTAGGAGGAAATCAAGGAGGGGTGGGAGACGTAAGAGAGGGAGGTGGACCCTCTTCAAACAGGAGGAGAGGTGGAGGGAGATACAGGAACAACAGAGGTACATGAATGCTAACAATGAATCAGAGGACTTAATGTCCATCCTCGGTACACAACCTAAGGATGCTCTTAACACCCTTAGAGTCATGAACCTGTCTTCCTTTCCCCTCTCCCTCTCCCAAGTTACTCTGCTAAGCAAAGGACTGTCTTTTTACCCCTCAGCAGGCCTGGATAAATTTGAGTTCATAAAAGATTTGAACCTTTTTGCTAGAAAGCTGGTTCTTAAAAAAGTTATAAATAGGAAGGTTGATCTAGGCCAGCTGGTGGATATTAATGACAAATCTGCCATTGATGACTTATTGTCACTATTAGAGGATCAGGATGAGGACCCTGATGGCCCACATCACCCTAAAATCTTGAGGTTTAAACCACCATCAAAATATATGCCCCCTCTCTCATCCACACCAGACATACAGAGTTTCGTGAGGTGCGTAGAAAGAGAGATTGGGGAACTACAAGTCTGTGGGGTAGTAAATGATAATTTAAGTTGAAGTGAGCGTAAATCTCTTTTTTAATTACTTAATCAAAAAGACTTAATTTTTAAATACTCTGATAAGGGTGGCAACCTTGTCATCATGAACGACAGTGATTACTTAGCTGAAGTTCATAGGCAATTACTAAATACAGCACAATATGTTGACTAACAGATCTGCTTTTGACACATCATGCAATTAATTATTGTTTATATTCAATGATGCGTTGAGACAAGGTTTGATAACAAGGAAAGAGCATGCATTCATGTTCAAGAGCTTTCCCATAGTGCCCACTTTTTACTGTATCCCTCAACTCCACAAGAGCATGACTAAGCCTCCAGGTAGGCCAATTATCTTGGGCATAGGGGGGCCAATGGAAGGGGCAAGCAGATATATAGATTTCTTCATGCAACCCTTTCTGAGCTCATTGCCCTCCTATGTCCAGGATACCTCGGATGTCCTGAGAAAACTAGATGGTATTGTGATAGATGATGATACTTGGTTGGTTACCCTTGACGTAGAATCTTTGTATTCGTCAATCCCCCATATAGTAGGGATTAGGGCTGTATGATTTTTTTCTAGAACAAAGAGGGTAAGAATATCAGGCACACACTGATTTTGTCATCTCTTTATTGCATTTGATTTTGAACAATAATATTTTTCAGTTTGATGGGAGATATTTCAGGCAACTCCAGGGTACTGCCATGGGTGCCACATGTGCCCCCACCTATGCCTGTTTACATCTTGGATTGTGGGAAGCACAATAAATTTTCTCAAGCTTTCAAACCCTGGTGGAGGCACATGTGGCACTCTTTCTCTGGAAAGGTAGCAAAGAATTACTAGAACATTTCTTATATATATTGAATACTGATAATGGATACAATATATTTCTCACTAGTGAGATTAGTAAAGGGAAGGCTACTTTTCTTGATTTATCCATTATGAAAAATGGTAATCGTTTGCATACCAAGGTACATCGCAAATCTACTGCTACAAACAGTCTCTTGCATGCTAGTAGTAACCAACCCGGCAGTCTCAAGACAGGGATCCCTGTTGGACAGTTCCTACGCTTGAGGAGGAACTGTTCCAACATGGGAGACTTTAAGGAACAGGCCAAAGATATGTCTCGCAGGTTTCTAGATAGATACACAAAAAGACAAATAAAAAGAGCATGGGTTAAAGCTAGGAGAAGCTCAAGAAGTGAATTTCTCTATAGCAACAATAAAGATAAAAAAGTTACAGGCAAAGTTAATTAATAACGAAATATAATTCACACTGGGACCAACTGAGGTGTATAATGAAAAAATAATGGCACATCTTGACAATAGATGCTGAGTTGAGGGAGTATGTTGGAGATTATCCTCTTTTTACAGCACGCAGGGCAACTAGTCTAAAATATAGATTAGTGCAAAGTGAGTATAAGAGGAAGACTCCTTCACAATCATGGCTTGGTACTCAAGGAAAATAGCATGGATGCAGCCCGTGTGGACACTGTGTGTATTGCAGGTTTATACAAAAAAACAGTAAGTTTGAAACAAACACAGGTAAACAATATGATATTAAACAATGGATTACCTGTAACACAACAGGTGTCATTTACCTTCTGCACTGCTCATGTCCCATGTATTACATAAGAAAAACAAAACGTGACTTGAAAGATCGAGTGAGGGAGCATAGGGATGATATTAAGGGAAAAGCACAGGACAGTCCTGTAGCTAGACACTTTGAGATGTATCACAATTCAGATTTTACAATCATGAAAGTAACAGGTATACAACATATAAAACAACATCGCCGTGGTGGTGATATTGACAAACTTTTATTACAAAATGAATCACGCTGGATGTACCAATTGAATACACTAGCACCCTATGGCCTTAATGAAAAGATCGATTTTTCATGTTTTTTGTAATATGTACAATATTGATTTGCACCTCTTGTTTAGGATTCCATTACCCTGTCTATATATTGCAAGATGTATGTAGCAAATATATCTTGCTTTTTTGTGTCCAATTTGGGTTTGTAACTATGTGCTTAAATAGGTATTTTGTAAATGTTTCCACTTTCCAAAGTAATCATTTTGAGGTAATAACATGCAAATTATATATGTACACATTACTGGTATAACTTCAATTGTTATTGTGTAAAAAATTGTTGGTAAATTCAAAAGAATATGTTGCTGATGGTTCCTTTAAAATTTAAAGGAGGAGCATGTAAAATAATCAATTATCAGGTGCTATAAAAAGGCTGGATTAAACAACAAACTTCATCTGACGAAGCCCTAAGGTTAGCCCACGAAGGGGAGGGGCGAAACGCGTCATGCCTGACGTTCCTTGTACCGGCAACTTTTGAAACAAGTTCTTATTTCAAGGTCTATGGTGGATATTGCCTAATCATCCCCAAGGAAATTCAAGATTGCATGTGTGAGTGTACAGCTCTAGAAGCCTTGTTTGTTCCTGTGTCTGTCTTTGTGGATAAAGAATTGCGATACTGGACTTCACCTAATACCAAGGATATCATCTGTTTTTGATTGCTGTGTTTGCTGCAGCCCAACACCAATGGTTGGTTGTTTGTATCCAGTATATGATTCGCAATAAAGGGAAAACAGGATCAGTACCTCTAGATGTGGTGAGGCTTTCACAATACAGCTTGCTATTCTTTACTGTGAGTGATATTATACAATTATAGTGGGCTGTTACGGTCCCTAAGAACTTTGTTGGAGCTGTGCTACACACTAAGTGCTCCAAACGGACTGTTAACACTATATATGCTGTTAGCATTTTATGTTGGTCTGCTACATTGTGCAATTTTGTGTATACTCTTTTATGCATATATAAGGTAGCTCTCTTTGTGCGTTTCTTTACACTAATGTGCTCATTATACCTTTATGCTTAATTAGTCTACATCACCCCAGGCCTGGTAACACTTGTTATATGTTTGGTTATATGTATGTTTTATTGTGTTTTTAATACACTTTGACTCAATTGGTGAATAAGGTGTCATGGACATCTGTGGAGAGAGTTTAATAAAACCACGTTTTCTTTATGGGACTTGAGTGCTGCCTTGTCATTCTTTAATAACCTTGTATATAATGGTTGTTCCTTCCTACTTTATCCGTTTACTATTGACATTTTATGACTGCAAGCACCTTGATATCCCTTTAAATTAGTAGAGTGCACACATCTACAGTATTTTTGTTACTTTTGATAAATCTACCCCATATTGTACAATTTAATGCTTATATACATATATATTTATGTGTTAATATGTGTATATACTATATATTATACTATACACACATTAACACATAAATATACAGTATATGTATATAATTATATAGATATATATATTTAAGTTTGCTGCCATCTGATGTCTCTGAAGGCTTTAGAACAAGCCTCCCTTAGGAGCCTATGGAAGCACGCTCTTGTGAGCGCAATGCTTCCCACCAATGCTTTCCAGCAATGCAAACGCAAAGTCACGTTCCTATTGCTGAAAACTTGTAATACCAACGCAGATTAGCGTGTGCTGGTATTACACAGTGGAGTGCTAATATCGCATTTATAAAAGTGATATTTAGCGCTACACAAATGCAGAGATATATATGATTTATACCAAACTACAAATCTGGAATTTATTAAAGCAAAACAACACACAAGATCTCATCGGATTACTTCATAATAAACTATGAAACAAGAGAATGGAGGACTGTGCTTATAGCCAAGAATAAAGACATTACAGTGGTAAAATAAAAGGCAGCATAATATATAAACCTTAAAGGGACAGTCACGTCTATCTTAAACATTCATGGTTCATGTAGAGCATGCAATTTTAAACAACTTTTCAATTTACTTCTATCCTTTGTTGAAGCATAAATCTAGGTAGGCCGATAGGAGTTTAGGAGTATGGACATTTATTTAGCAGTCTAAGGCAGCAGTATGGCGGACGAGTTAAGGAGCAGCGGTCTTACACATACATACGTATATACACATAAAAATACAGACAAACACATGGATACATACATATATATATATATACACACACACTTTTGAGATCTTCAAAGTGAAATACCTTAAAATATGCAAGTGCATACATTCGTGTTGACAGTTTTTCCTCAGACAGATGGTTACTTCCAGCAGGATAATGTGCGGTGCACATCATGACAATGACTTTTCTTTGCTGCAGTAGCCTGCTCAGTCCTGGGATCTCAATCCTATTGAACATTGGGATGAGCTGGAAAGGTTTATTCGCTGCAGCCCTACACCTCCGTCGAATCTCCAGGAGTTGCGTGATATACTCATGTCTGCATGGTACATAATACCTCCACAACGTTCTCATCATCTTGTTGAATCCATGCCTAGACAAATTCAGGCTGTTTTGAAGGTTAAAGGAGGCTCAACATGCTACTAGGTAGCTGTACCTAATAAAGTGGCCGCACAGTATATATATATATATATATATATATATATATATACACAACACAGAAAACCCGACACTCGCTAGCAGATTCACAGCAAGGTCTCCCCCTTCCTGGGACCCTAAACCAGCACCCACACAATGCATACTTCCAAACAAACCAACTGGGAACCTCCCAGGGTGACACAGACTTTTGTAACCTCCCCTATGTAAATACAAAACACAGGAATGGACCGCACTCACAGACGGGACTGGGTACACATCCTAAGCCACAGCAAACTCCACAGCCCTGAACACTGACAGAGAGCTGCAAAGTTCCCAGCAACCCAGGCAGTTAACCCTCAGAGCAGCCTGGGTGGCAGGTCCGCAGGGAAGCATTACAAACATTATCAACACAACACACAGAAAACCCGGCACTCGCCAGCAGATTCACAGCAATGTTTAAAAGCAAAACTGGGGGAAGACAGTTACATTTGGCACCAAAGGATCAAGCCCAGGACCATGACAAGGTCTCCCCCTTCCTGGGACCCTACACCAGCACCCACACAATGCATACTTCCAAACAAACCAACTGGGAACCTCCCAGAGTGACACAGGCTTTTGTAACCTCCCCTATGTAAATACAAAACACAGAAATGGACCGCACTCACAGACTGGACTGGGTACACATCCTAAGCCACAGCAAACTCCACAGCCCTGAACACTGACAGACAGCTGCAAAGTTCCCAGCAACCCAGGCAGTTAACTCCAGAGCAGCCTGGGTGACAGGTCCACAGGGAAGCATTACAAACATTATCAACACAACACACAGAAAACCCGGCACTCACCAGCAGATTCACAGCAATGTTTAAAAGTAAAACTGGGGGAAGTCAGTTACATTTGGCACCAAAGGATCAAGCCCAGGACCACGACAAGGTCTCTCCCTTCCTGGGACCCTAAACCAGCACCCACACAATGCATACTTCCAAACAAACCAACTGGGGACCTCCCAGGGTGACACAGGCTTTTGTAACCTCCCCTATGTAAATACAAAACACAGGAATGGACCGCACTCACAGACTGGACTGGGTACACATCCTAAGCCACAAAGTGAAATACTTTAAAATATGCAAGTGCATACATTCGTGTTGACAGTTTTTCCTCAGGCAGATGGTTACTTTCAGCAGGATAATGTGCGGTGCACATCATGACAATGACTTTTCTTTGCTGCAGTATCCTGCTCAGACCCCAGATCTCAATCCTATTGAACATTGGGATGAGCTGGAAAGGGTTATTCGCTGCAGGTCTACACCTCCGTCGAATCTCCAGGAGTTGCGTGATACACTCATGTCTGCATGGTACACAATACCTCCACAACGTTCTCATCATCTTGTTGAATCCATGCCTAGACAAATTCAGGATGTTTTGAAGGCTAAAGGAGGCTCAACATGCTACTAGGTAGCTGTACCTAATAAAGTGGCCGCACAGTATATATATATATATATATATATATATATATATATATATATATATATATATATATATATATATATATATATATATATATATAGTAAAGAACATAGGAATGTGAAGTATCCTTAACGTACCTTCGACTTTAGCGCAGTTTATCTAGTGCTTACTACATAATACAAAGGTGTAGGGATATGTCGTTTCAGTCACATATTTTGCTTATGTAGCCATAGCAACAGCTTCAGTTGCTACAAGTCCATGTGTTAGAGTCAGAGTGGAATAGCTACAGTAGCAAAGTAGCTGTAGCAGTATAAGATTAATTTCCCCTTCCCATGTGTTTTTGTAAGTTACAAGAAATAATAAATGTATTTATATTTATATAAAAAAGAGCAGGTACACTTGCAATACCATCTTATAATAAATACATTTTTCGAATATCAAAAATCTTAAAATAATTAACAAATAGTTTATGCACATACCACACAAATATATTTAAAAAAAAAAGTAAATTGCAAAGAATATTGACATATATTGTATTATTTTAAAACCAAAATTATGTTTTACCAATGCTCTGGTATTACTACTAACTTCATTATAGTATATATCTATTTAATTAAATTTGGTTTTGATAATATTTAACAGTGTCTTGACATTTAATAATCATAAGTTAGTTTATTTTTATTTTTTTTAAACAATGCAATCTTATATAGTTTACCAACACAAACATTCCACTAATTTGAACTTACAATTTTTTAATTCACCCATAGCAAAAGAGATGTAGCGACATCTTATAAATTTGTGGTGTGTTATGTTAGCTACAATGCATTCAGAAATCACATTAAAAGTATAAGCAGCAACAACCTCTGGCTACTCTACAAGAACTCTTGCTACCGTGCTCTTACTACCATTTGTAGCAAGTGAAGTGTGATAGCTGACAATTCGCTACTTGTGGCTAGTGCTGGCAAAAAGCTCTTGCTACAGTTAGCTAAAGTCATGTGATCTGAGATCTTCGCTTGCACTCTAACTTTTTACTAGACATGTGCGTTTCGATTCGCTCCGAATGCAAATTCGGACGAATTTGTTAAATTCAGAGATTCGCATCAATTTAAATTTCTAAATTACGGTAGTACCGAATCTACCAAATAAATCCGAATTAGTTCGGATTTATTCGGTAGATTCGGATGGCCATGGATTACACTAGTATTGTACAGTATATTAGGTTATATCACTCTGCTATGGTTTACACCTAACATACAGTACATAATACTAGTCTAATATACAGCACATCCCACCTAATACAGGGAGTGCAGAATTATTAGGCAAATGAGTATTTTGACCACATCATCCTCTTTATGCATGTTGTCTTACTCCAAGCTGTATAGGCTCGAAAGCCTACTACCAATTAAGCATATTAGGTGATGTGCATCTCTGTAATGAGAAGGGGTGTGGTCTAATGACATCAACACCCTATATCAGGTGTGCATAATTATTAGGCAACTTCCTTTCCTTTGGCAAAATGGGTCAAAAGAAGGACTTGACAGGCTCAGAAAAGTCAAAAATAGTGAGATATCTGGCAGAGGGATGCAGCACTCTTAAAATTGCAAAGCTTCTGAAGCGTGATCATCGAACAATCAAGCGTTTCATTCAAAATAGTCAACAGGGTTGCAAGAAGTGTGTGGAAAAACCAAGGCGCAAAATAACTGCCCATGAACTGAGAAAAGTCAAGCGTGCAGCTGCCAAGATGCCACTTGCCACCAGTTTGGCCATATTTCAGAGCTGCAACATCACTGGAGTGCCCAAAAGCACAAGGTGTGCAATACTCAGAGACATGGCCAAGGTAAGAAAGGCTGAAAGACGACCACCACTGAACAAGACACACAAGCTGAAACGTCAAGACTGGGCCAAGAAATATCTCAAGACTGATTTTTCTAAGGTTTTATGGACTGATGAAATGAGAGTGAGTCTTGATGGGCCAGATGGATGGGCCCATGGCTGGATTGGTAAAGGGCAGAGAGCTCCAGTCCGACTCAGACGCCAGCAAGCTGGAGGTGGAGTACTGGTTTGGGCTGGTATCATCAAAGATGAGCTTGTGGGGCCTTTTTGGGTTGAGGATGGAGTCAAGCTCAACTCCCAGTCCTACTGCCAGTTTCTGGAAGACACCTTCTTCAAGCAGTGGTACAGGAAGAAGTCTGCATCCTTCAAGAAAAACATGATTTTCATGCAGGACAATGCTCCATCACACGCGTCCAAGTACTCCACAGCGTGGCTGGCAAGAAAGGGTATAAAAGAAGAAAATCTAATGACATGGCCTCCTTGTTCACCTGATCTGAACCCCATTGAGAACCTGTGGTCCATCATCAAATGTGAGATTTACAAGGAGGGAAAACAGTACACCTCTCTGAACAGTGTCTGGGAGGCTGTGGTTGCTGCTGCACGCAATGTTGATGGTGAACAGATCAAAACACTGACAGAATCCATGGATGGCAGGCTTTTGAGTGTCCTTGCAAAGAAAGGTGGCTATATTGGTCACTGATTTGTTTTTGTTTTGTTTTTGAATGTCAGAAATGTATATTTGTGAATGTTGAGATGTTATATTGGTTTCACTGGTAAAAATAAATAATTGAAATGGGTATATATTTGTTTTTTGTTAAGTTGCCTAATAATTATGCACAGTAATAGTCACCTGCACACACAGATATCCCCCTAAAATAGCTATAACTAAAAACAAACTAAAAACTACTTCCAAAACTATTCAGCTTTGATATTAATGAGTTTTTTGGGTTCATTGAGAACATGGTTGTTGTTCAATAATAAAAATTAATCCTCAAAAATACAACTTGCCTAATAATTCTGCACTCCCTGTACATACCGAAATTCCGAATTTCCGAATCGAACCGAATCCAGCCGAATTTATTAGAATCCGAATGAAAATTCACCTGAAGGGGAATAGGAGGGCAACACGTGCCTAGCCCATTAGACACAGCAGCCAGAAGTTTCCTGATGATGGCCACAACAGAGAAGGAAAGGCAGGAGCAACATTTTCTAGATAACTATAGGAAAAAAAAGTGCAGTAATGTGCATTATTTACAAGAAAATATTGTGTATTGCCCAAAAAAGGCATTGGACATACCTCTCAGTCATAGGCTATGTGCTCATGGCAATATAATAACTTTAACGTGTAGTTTAAAACTAACTGCAAGAAAATAGAAATATTTGTGCACATATAGGACCGGATTTACCAAGCAGCGGATGCTGCTAGATCCGCCGAAGTTTCAGGTCTGCCTGAAACTTGAAGGGACACTGAACCCAAATTTTTTCTTTCATAATTCAGATAGAGTATGCAATTTTAGGCAACTTTCTAATGAACTCCTATTATCAAATTTTCTTCATTCTCTTGGAATCTTTATTTGAAATGCAAGAATGTAAGTTTAGATGCCGGCCCATTTTTTGTGAACAACCTGGGTGGTTCTTGCTGATTGGTGGATAAATTCATCCACCAATAAAAATCTGCTTTCCAGAGTGCTGAAACAAAAAAAAAAGCTTAGATGCCTTCTTTTTAAATAAAGATAGCAAGAGAATGAAGTAAAATTGATAATAGGAGTAAATTACAAAGTTGCTTAAAGTTGCTTGCTCTATCTGAATCACAGATTCAGAAAAAATGTGGGTACAGTGTCCCTCTAAGTTAAGAAGCAGCGGTCCTAAGACCGCCCGGCATTTAGTAAATTGACCCCAAAGAGTTCAACTTTAATTGAAATTTGTTTTTCCCCAAATAAAGGCAGCTTGTATTCAATTAAAAATGTACCCTAATAAGCTACAACATTAAACCACCTGCCTAATATCGCGTAGGTCCCCCTCGTGCTGCCAAAACAACTTTGATGCATCGAGGCATCGACTCCACAAGACTTCTGAACGTGTCCTGTGGTATCTGGCACCAAGACATTAGCAGCAGATACTTTAAGTCCTGCAAGTTGCAAGGTGTGGCTTCCATGGGTCAGATTTGTTGTTCCAGCACATCCCACAAATGCTCAATTGGATTGAGATCTGGGGAATGTGGAGGTCAAGGCAACACCTTTAACTCTGTCATGTTCCTCAAACCACTCCTGAAAAAATTCTTGCAGTGCAGCAAGGTGCATTATCCTGCTGAAAGAGGCCACTGCCATCAGGGAACAGAATTGCCATGAAGGGGTGTACATGGTCTGCAACAATCTCTAGGTAGGTGGTATGTGTCAAACATCCACATGAATGCCAGAAACCAAGGTTTCTCAGCAGATCTAAAAGAATACCTGATTCATCAGACCAGGCAACCTTCTTCCATAGCTCCATGGTCCAGTTCTGACGCTCACGTCCCCATTGAAGGTGCTTTGAGTGGTGGACAGAGGTCATCATAGGTACTCTGACCATTCTGCGGCTACTCAGCCCCATACACAGCAAACTGTGATGCACTCTGTGTTCCTTCGCTAAATTCTGCCGCTCCCACCTTAAAAACTTCTTTTAAATTAGACATTTCCTTACGCAAGAAACAACTAAGATTTTAATCCACTCTCTCATCCTTTCCTGCCTTGACTATTGCAACTCTGTCCTCTCTGGTCCCCATAGCTACTGCCTAGCTCCTTTACAATCCATAATGAATGCCTCTGCCAGGCTCATCTTCCTGACACGTCGCTCTTCAACTGCTGCACCTCTTTGATTCACTGGCTTCCTCTTGCCTCCAGGATTAAACACAAAATTCTAAATCTGACATACAAGGACTCAACTGCACTGCTCCCCCTATATCTCAGACCTTGGGGCCTATTTATGATGGTGCGAGTGGACATGATCCGATATTGTGGATTATTTCCGCTGCACATCGATAAATGCCGACAGCATACGCTCTCGGCATTTATCATTGCATCAGCAGTTCTTGTTAACTGCTGGTGCCATACTGCCCCCTGCAGATTCGTGACCAATCGGCCGCTAGCATGGGTGTCAATCAACCTGATCGTATTTGATCGGGTTGATTTCTGTCAATTTCTGCCTGCCGCCTCAGAGGTTATGGAGCAGCGGTCTTTGCCAATCCCTTCACTGGTTTCCTCTTGCCTCCGGGATTAAACACAACATTTTAAATCTGACATACAAGGCCCTCAACTGCACTGCTCCCCTCCTATATCTCAGACCTTGGGGCCTATTTATGATGGTGCAAGCGAACATGATCCGATATAGCGGATCATGTCTGCTGCACATCGATAAATGCCGACAGCATACACTCTCAGCATTTATCATTGCACCACCATTGCACTGCTGGTGCAATACCACCCCCTGCAGGCTGCTAGCAGGGGGTGTCAATCAGGTTGATTTCTGTCGATTTTTATCAGCCGCCTCAGAGCAGGCAGACCGATTATGGAGCAGCGGTCTTTAGACCGCTGCTTCATAACTTCTGTTTCCAGCGAGCATGTAGGCTCGCAGGAAACACGGGGCATCAAGCTCCATATGGAGCTTGATAAATATGCCCCCTTGTCTTCAGATACTCTCCCTCCCTTCCTCTTTGCTCTGCTCACGACCTCCTCCTCTCCTCCTCTCTTGTTACCTCCTTACCTAAGGTCCCAACTGTTTGCAGATCACCTTCATAAGAACTGACTACAACAGTGCGACTCTCGGCAGGGTCCTCTACCCATTTGATCCCTATAAATGTTACCTTGTATATCGCCTTTGTTTATAGCACTGCAGAATCTGTTGGCGCTCTACAAATAACCCATGGGTGGGTTTTAGAGTAGGGTTGGGTGTGTGTGTGGTGGGTTTTAATGTTGGGGGGTGGTATTGTACTTTTTTTTCAGGTAATAGAGCTGATTACTTTGGGGCAATGCCCCGCAAAAGGCCCTTTTAAGGGCTATTCGTAATTTAGAATAGGGTAGGGATTTTTATTATTTTGGGGGACTTTTTTATTTTATTAGGGGGATTAGATTAGGTGTAATTAGTTTAAAAAAATTGTAATTATTTTATTATTTTCTGTAATTTAGTGTTTGTTTGTTTTTGTACTTTAGATAATTGTTTTTAATTGTATTTAGTTTACTTAATTTAATTAATTATAGTGAATTGTTAGGTGTAATTGTAACTTAGGTTAGGTTTTATTTTACAGGTATATTTGTATTTATTTTAACTAGGAAGTTATTAAATAGTTAATAACTATTAAATAACTATTCTACCTAGTTAAAATAAATACAAAGTTGCCTGTAAAATAAAAATAAATCCTAAAATAGCTACAATGTAACTATTAGTTATATTGTAGCTATCTTAGGGTTTATTTTATAGGTAAATATTTAGTTTTAAATAGGAATCATTTATTTATATTTATTTAAATTATATTTAAGTTAGGGGGTGTTAGGGTTAGTGTTAGACTTAGGTTTAGGGGTTAATACATTTAATATAGTGTCGGCGGTGTAGGGGGGCAGATTAGGGGTTAATAAATATAATGTAGGTGGCAGTGGGCTCCGGGAGTGGCGGTTTAGGGGTTAAACACTTTACTTTGTTGAAGCAGGGTCAGGGAGCGGCAGGATAGGGGTTAATAACTTTATGTAGGTTGCGGCGGTATAGGGGCAGAAGATTAGGAGTTAATATGTATAATGTAGGTGGCGGTGGGCTCTGGGAGAAGCGGTTTAGGGGTTAATATATTTATTAGAGTTGCGGTGGGCTCCGGGAGTGGCGGTTTAGGGTTTAATAACTTTATTTAGTTGTGGCGGGGTCCGGGAGTGGCGGCAGGTTAATACATTTATTAGAGTTGCAGTGGGCTCCGGGAGCAGCGGAATAGGGGGTTAACAGTATAGTATAGTGTGGGTGTTTAGTGACAGGGTACCAATAAAGCTGGGAAAAAGCCGAAGAGCCACGAAATTGATGACTGTTAGTTAACAACAGTCCGCTGCTCATCGACCCGTACTTGGTGCGTTGCTTTTTGACAGCTTTTTTGGTAATTTTGGAGAACGTATTCAGGTCTGCAGCAGCGATGTTAGGCGATCTTAGGCGAGCGTATTGGTGCCGGCGAATGCAGATAAATTGACAGCTCGATAAATAGAGGCCATTATCTTAATGTGTGAGATTATTTTATTATTGTACTTATGCTTACATATAACTATTTTAACTCTAACAATGGGTTAAACACATGGTTAAAGTCAGTTCAAGAGCAGCAATGCATTACTGGGACCTAGGTGAGCACAGCTGGTGAGTCAGTGACAAAAGACATATGCGTGTAGCCACTAATCAATCACCTGCTATCTCCCAGTTATGCATTGCTGCTCCTCATCCTATCTAGAAATGCCTTTCAACCAAGGGTACCAAGAGAACTAAACTCAAAAATAGAAGTCTCCTAAAATTACATGCTGTATCTGAACAATGAAAGTTTATTTTGAATGTCCCTTTAATGTAAACGTTTGTTATTGTATGTCAATAAACAACGTTAATGTATGAAATCTATAAATGTATTCATTTTAAAACCTTGTCTTTTGAAGATCACTACTTGAACTAACAAAAATTACAAGCGAGTGCACAACCAGTAATGATACTGCTGTATTGATGCTCATTGGCTGATGGGAAAAACAAGGAATCACTCTTTTTTAGTAAGTGCAGGAGCTTGCTTTTAATAAGTAAAATTAAAAAGTATTTTTGAACTGCCCTATTTTAGATGGAACACGTGTGTCCAATGTTTCTTTAAATTAAATATTGAATTGAAAACAACCAATGCAAAACTTTTCATCAGTCACTTAGTACTGACAAATTAGTAAATGTGAGTTTAAATTATGCATATCTTTTAAAGCTATAATGATATACTGTACACAGTGCTGATAATTTACTTAGTCTGAGTCAATTCATTTAATTATGCCGCTAAACTTGCTGGGGCAATTGGTCATCATGAGAAATTCCAGGCAAGCTAATCACAAATATATAGAACATGTCCCTTATTGTCCCCAGCGGCTAAGTGCTAAAATGCTACTTAATACTCCGAAGGTTAATGTCCTGCTTATGTAAATTGTCCAATTTTACATTCAGCAGCAGAATCATAAATTCTGGCTCCGGGATTTCATTAAACGTATGTTCAAACTAGTTGACCTTAAAGGTTAACAAGCACGAGTTAAACAGGACAATTATTTAACTGGCTGCTTATCAAATGGATGAAGCATTCTAGCCATTTAATAGTTCTGAGTACTTCACAATTAGAATTCTGAAAAAGTCTCTGATAAAGCCGCAGGTCGTGCATTTTCAAAAGGTTGTCAGATGATAAATATTTGTCTACACTTGTTTTTCTTTCTTAAAAACTTAAACTTTGATCTTAACTTTCAATTAAGAAATTTTTTTACTGTCAAGAAAAAAGAATTATATGTCTTACAATTTACATACAAAGATGTTTAACTCTTGTCTTGTCTGAGTATTTTGTAACCTTTTTATACATATACAGTATACACAGATTATCAATAAATTTTTCACCAGTTCTGCTTTTAAGAATTGATATAATTAACTCCAAATTCTTGGAGTAGTACAAACTATTTCTGCTTATATTTCAGCTAATTTATGCACACATTTATGAAAGACTAAAGTATATAATCTTATAAGTTTTATTCCTAAAAGCAGCCGTTCGACAAGCAAAGAAACAAATTAAAACATTGTTTTTATCAAAATAATAATAAAATAAGTGCTGCTATGAAAATGGCTGATCTTGATTGTGTCAATATCAAATATGGCTCATCAACAGCCATTAACATAGCAATAATTATCAAATGATAGATCAGTGATCCACCCTAAAGATGGCTGTCTTGTTGCGATTAGTTTTGTCTGTTAGAAACTGTCTCAGCCTTGAGAGAATGATTTGTGGTTATTAAAATACAGATTTTTCAGAAAATGCTTTCTTACTTACCTGGAGATCCGATGATGGTTATTTGTGAACCTTTTTATCATGCAGACTATTGAGTCACCGCACAGTCTAATGTATGTTTTTTGCATAATAGCGAACAATTTCTGAGGTAAAAACACCTTTGTGGCGTAATTTGTATTTTTCTTTTGCATTAACTTCACATGAAGGAGCATTAAGAGATTGAGATATAAATTTATATCCTTTATATTAGACGTCAGAATTTCAGATGTCGGTCTGTTCGGTTCAGCCGAATATTCAGAAGAGAATTTCGTTTTACCAACAAAATTAGACTGCTAGGAAATTCCAACAAATCCATGACCTTTATTGCTAACTGGGACATGAGAACATTCAGGGACTGGCACAAGTTTTACAAATAGAATTCAATACAATAAATTTAAATTATGATACAATATATATATATATATAATCCACTGAAATACTCCCACGAACAGTAAATTTCAATTCTGCCAGGGTGCTATAGAAAGTTCAAATACCAAAGTTATAACACAAGCACTCACTGGACTTGATGCAGGTAACATAAAAAGTGTTTTTATTCCATATAAACAAGTGACGTTTTGGGGTGTTCACCCCTTCATCAGACCAACGGTGTCTGATGAAGGGGTGAAAACCCTGAAACGTCACTTGTTTATATGGAATAACACACTTTTTATTTCACCTGTATCAAGTCCAGTGAGTGCTTGTATTATAACTTAGATATATATATATATATTTAACTCACTTTCTCATGCACCTGCACCACAGAGCAGGAAGGGCAAGAGCAGGACTGGCAGCAGCAACAGACATACTGAACTAGATGAGTAGGAGGCCTGGCAGTACATAAACCTCATAAATACACCTGCAAGGGAGGAAGAGGGCAACAGGTGCCTAGAGCCCCTTAGACACAGTGGCCAGCAGTTTCCTGAGGATTTGGCATTGACAGGTGATGATCACAACAGAGCAGGTAGGGCAGGAGCAGTGCGAGTAACCTAGCTTTGGAAAGTTACATTTGAGAAATGCTATTTGATCCATGAGCTGCGGAGACATTTGGTGCACTGAGGGTTCAGTATATTACCAGTTAATGAAAAAACTTGCTCACTTTGCACAGTGGTTGGGGGACAAGAGAGGAGCTCCTGAACTACTGTAGCCAGGGCAGGCTACACAGTCTCTTGTCATTCCAATAGCTCAGAGAGTCTGCTGTAGGTGGAAGAGAAGGTTTGAAAGATAAGCTTTACAAACTCTGAGGCACTTTTACTACTCCCCCTTCTGGAGGGGGCTTCAGTGGATCCCACCAAATAGTTTACTGCCTCTAACAAAAAAGCAGCTGCTCCACTAAGCTATGGTGTTCTGCTGCTGCAGCTGCTGGTAGGAGATGAAAAAATAATATTTGCCTCCTACTGCTACACTTCACCCTTACAAAGCATGCACTCCTGTCTTGGACCGCACACATCCTGCGATTC